>NC_045455.1:46887406-46985661 GCF_002776525.5 Piliocolobus tephrosceles | reverse complement strand
ATACATGCATGCACACGTAAATATATATTCACACACATATTTGCATATGCTGCATACACACATTTGTCTATATAGGTACATAAACAAATACACGTGTTAACATGCAGGTAAAAGCATACACATGCCAATATATATGACCCACCCATGTCAGCACACACATGCATATATATGCAAGCACACGTGAACACACAATATAAACACATGTAAACACACATGTTAACATGTAATCACACACGTGCATATGCCAACGTACACATACTTGTTAACATGTGTGCCCACACGTAAACACACACAGTAAAATATGTGAACATGCACACACTTACATGCACTCATATGGTAAGTACATACATATTTTCACATTGATGCACACATGCATCTTAACACGTATGTATGTGCACATAAACCTAAGTTAACATATACATTCATATACACATAGATATGTGTTAAAATGCATGCTTACATATATAAACATATGTTCATACAATAATTGCATATGTTTACATGCACAAATGCATCTGTCAAAATATATGCACATAAATGCACACATGTTAACACATTATGCAGGTACATGCACACATATATGTCAACATGCACATGTACATATATTAAGATACCTGTATGTACTTACAAACATATTGATATATGGAAGCACACACATGCATATGAAAGCACACACAAGCATATATAACACATATTTACACACATACACATATATGTTATCATATTTCAAAATGCACACATATTTAACATACTTGCAATTGTACACATCCATGCTAAGATATATGCATATACATACATATTCGTTTGTATGATATGGACACACATTCACATGTTATCACGTGTGTATACACACATGGTGACATATGAACACACACAGGCATGTACTAACATGAACTCATACACTTGCATATTTTGACATATATGTACCTACATATACCTATGCATACATTAACAGAAGTATACACACAAACATGTTAAGGTATATGGACATACACCCATCCAAATTTTAACAGGTATGTTTAAGCACTTGCAAACACACCTATATACAGTAACACACACGTTAACACTTAGGTACATGCATTCACACATACATGTATTAACACTTAAATACATACACACGTTTGTTAACACACATGCACATATATCCACACTTACACATGTCATAATATATACCAACACATGCATAATCATGTTATCACATATGCACACACTTACATGTTGACATGCATGTATACAGTTACATATACACATCCAGGCTAATATATGTACACACACATGCACATGTTAACATATATTCACATGCACACAGTGATACCTGTGAATATGTATGTATGATCCTTCACACATGCATATGTTAACATGTACGTGCATACATATGTTTTGCATCTATGCACTTATGGGCATACATATGTTAGCATATATACACATACACATACGCATTTTACATGTGTGTGCACACACATGTGTTAAGATATTGGAACACACACATGTTCACTTGCACATATGTACATAAGCCTATACATGTTTACATACCTGTCACTAGACCCCTACATTTTAACATGTGCATTTGTATACCCACATACACATGTAAATATATATGCATGCACATGTACACATACTTATGTCAACATGTACACACATAGGTATTATATCATTACATACACGCCTAAGGTTGATACTCACATGAATATGTTAACATATATTTACACACATACACAAAAGTACATATACACAATTAATATATATGCAATTTCACATATAAATGTTAACATACATGCACATACATACACATACATGTGTTCACATATATTTAGGTACATGCTTGAGTCATGATAACCACATGAATATTTTAACATACATTTACACACATAAACACATTAACATGTATGTACATGTGCACATGCGTGTTAAACTGCTTGTGATTGTACACATATATGTTAACATATGTTGATACATACACACCTTCACATGTTAGCAGATAGATGTACACCCATAGACATGATAATATATATGTATATACATACATATGTCAACATATGTGTACCTATACACATTTACTTATATACTTACATACAGACATGCATATTAATATATTTGTACACAGATATACATATACCTGTTAACATAATTTTGTGCACATATAGACATCCATATGTTTACATGTGTATGTTGGGGTCCGCGTGTTTCCTAAACAAAGGAATGAACTCACAAGACAACACAGGACAAGACAAACGTGGCGGCCACGCCGAACGACATGCTCCGCTTTATTTTATACAGTCTTTTGTGGAATGTTACCAAGTCACAAGACACATTGTTGTTTTTCTGACCTTTCCCTGATTTTCTGGATTTTCAAGATGTTTACACATAAACAAGCTCCCAGGGTCTGCTTTTGGCAGCTGGCTCCTTTGTCCTCCCTGTTTGCAGGGAAGAAATGCCCTGCTTTGTTTGCAAGAGCAGGACTTATTGGGAATGTCTCGTTTGCGAGCATGCAGTTCTCTACATATGTACATACACGTATACACATATTATGGTATATGTACATACATTAATATACACACGTTGATATATATGTACATGCATGCACATACATGTTAACCTATACGTGAGTTCATATGCACATACATATGTTAACTTGTATATAGATACGTATTGCACACATATCTTAATCCAGATATACTATACACATACATTAACATGTATGTCAGTGCATAACCACTTACATATGTTTACATATATGTATGTACACACATACATCAGTTAAATACATGTACATACACACATAAGCGAACATATGCACATAAACACTTCTGTTAACACATTTACCCATACACACATATCTATGTTAACATATAAGTATATACACACATGCTTTAAAATATATGTACACGTACACACATTCATGCTAACATATATGTAAGCACACTTGTATGTTAACACTAATGTATACTCATGTGTGTGCATATATTTTATATATGCAGATACACATACATATGTCAATATATGTGTATACTTACATATGTGTTTATATATATGTATACACACATGTTATATATGTTCACATGTATATTTTAATATACATTTACACCCGTATGTTATTATAAGTGTATATACACACCCATATTTATGTTAATATATCTTTATTTACATAGACACATATATAGCTTAAATACACACATATACATGCCTCTATATGTGCATATGTATACACTTACAAATGTGTGTGTATGTATATATATTTATATATAATATATATTTGTTATATATGATATATATGTAGTATATATGTGCCATATATGTAATATATATTATATAAATTTATATATATATACATGCCTTGGCTCAAATACTTCTACATTTGATTATGATTTTTGGGGATTATTTTTCCTGAATATAATAGATATATTATATTAGACATGACAATCTATATATAAATTTTTATTGGAATTCATTAATATTTTACCAAATTATCCACATATTTCATATAGTTACAAGAATATATTTTAGAAAGAAATACTAAAATAAAAAAGAAAGTAACATTTGTTTTATTACCTAGGGGGAAACGGAAACAATGTTCAAGCACACATAGACCTTTAAGACTTTATCCTCTTTTTAAAATTTTCCATCCTCCAATGTATGGCGTGTTTCTCTATCTTCTTGTCTCTCACTTACTGGCAATAACTTAATGTAGTTGAATATGGTTGACCAGAACAATACTATTGATCAATTTTATATAATTTATATATTTTTTTTTTTTTTTTTTTGAGACGGAGTCTCGCTCTATCGCCCAGGCTGGAGTGCAGTGGCCGGATCTCAGCTCACTGCAAGCTCTGCCTCCCGGGTTCCCGCTATTCTCCTGCCTCAGCCTCCGGAGTAGCTGGGACTACAGGCGCCCGCCACCTCGCCCGGCTAGTTTTTTGTATTTTTAGTAGAGACGGGGTTTCACGGTGTTAGCCAGGATGGTCTCGATCTCCTGACCTCGTGATCCACCCGTCTCGGCCTCCCAAAGTGCTGGGATTACAGGCTTGAGCCACCGCGCCCGGCCATAATTTATATTTTTAAACTATTACTTACAACAGCAGAATGCATGTTCTTTTCATGCTCATAAGGAATAGTCCCCAAAATAGACCATATTCTGAGTCATAAAAGCATTCTAACAACCTTCCTGTAATAGAAATCCCACATAGTAATTTTTTAAAACATAATAAAATTATACTAGAAATCTATAACAGAAAGATGATTGTAAAATATGTAAATATTTGGAGATCAAGTGATACATTTACTTGATCTAAATAAATGTATTCGATCTAATTCTAAATACTGTGTCCTACACATTCTAAATAATGTGTCATAGAAACTTCTCAAGTTGAACTAAGTGAACATGAAAACACAATATATCAAGGTTGTAGAATGCAATTAAAGCAGTTTTTAGAGGGAAATTAAGAGCATTAAATTCATATATTAGCAATATATAATGATCTAAAATCAATAGTCTTACTTTAATTTAGGGAAGCAGAGAGAAAAGAATAATTTATGACTATAACATGCACAAGAAAAGAAAACTTTATTTAGCAGGAATCAACTAAGTTCAAAACCAAAAGAAATTGAAAACAATGAAACCAAAAGCTGGTTCTTTAAAGCAATTAATTATATTGATAAGCTGTTGCCAAGATGACTAGAAAAAAAGAGAGAAAACACAAGCTAACAATTTCAGAAACAAAGGAGAAATCATCAATACAGTTCCATAGCCATTAAAAGTGTAATAAGGGGATACTATGAACTACTCTATGCCCACAATTTGATGACGTGTGAAATGAACCAAATTCACCAAATACATAAAGCATAAAAATTTGAATGAGGGGAAAGAGGTAACTCAAATAGGATAAGTACCCTTTAAAACAAGCTTGAAAAAGCCCACTTTCCCTTTTGTCTTGTGAAGACACTCATAGAAGTTGCCAGAAGGAAGGTCCAGAAGGAATGGACCTTCACCACACATTGAACCTGCCAGTGGCCTGATCTTGGACTTCACAGCCTTCAGACCTATGTGCAATACATTTATGCTGTTTACATATTGCTCAGTCTATACTATTACTGTTATAGCAGCCCAAACTAAGACACAAATTGGTACCAGGTCTTGGGCTATCTATCCTATGCTTGTTTCACCATGACTTCTTCTCTCTCTCTCTCTCTCTTTTTTTTTTCTAGTCATCTTGGCTAGAGCTTATCAGTATAATTTATCTCTTTAAAGAACTATTTTTTGGTTTAATTGATTTTCTCAATTTTTTTTCTTGGTTTTCCATGGTAACCATGGTGTTTCAAATGACTGTGAAGTAATTTGACTTCACAGGCTCACAGCTGGAGGGGAACTTGCCTGAGGATGAAACACATCTTTGAGTCTCACCCATATCGGATTAGATAATTTTAAAAAGACTTACACTTTGAGTTCATACTGAAATGAGTTCAGAATTTGGAGGCTATTAGAATGGCCATTAGCATGTGAGAAGGGCATTAATTTTGATAGGACCAGAGCAGAATATTAAGGTCTGAATATCAGTATTCTCCCCCCAAATTATTATATTGGAATCTCATATCCAATATCAGAATATTAAGAGTTGGGGTCATTAGGAAGTGATGAAGTAATAAGGGATCTACTTTCATGAATGTGATTAGTACCCTTATAAAAAGGCTTGAGGAAATTCCTTTGCCTTTCTGCCATGTGAGGACAATCAATGGAAGGTGCCCTCTATGAGGAACTGAGCACTCATCAGAGATCAAATGTGCTTGATCTTATACTTCCCAGTCTCTAGAACTGTGTGAACTAAATTTATGCTGTTTATAAATTGCTTAGTCTAAAGTATTTTGTTATATTATTGTTAGATTACAACAGTTGCTTGAATTTCTTTTACAAATATCTCCTTGAACTAACTGAATATTCAAATCAATTTTCTCTTGACCCAAAGGTAAGGCACAATCATCCTATTAATTTCTTTTACAAATATCTCCTTGAACTAACTGAATATTCAAATCAATTTTCTCTTGACCCAAAGGTAAGGCACAATCATCCTATTAATTGTTCCATTTTTGTAAAAAGCAAACTCCTCAGGGGGTCTCTTTAAAGTCTTCCCATGGTTTCTCTTATTGAATACCCTTATAGACCTGCTTCTTACTTTTGCAGGATTCAAAGCAATAATATAAAGCATTTAGGTAGTTTTGATGTTGTGTGTACCAAAGTATGCCTTGCAGGAGGATTAAAATATATGGGCCAGGAATTTGTACAATCCACTGTGGTTTACCAACTCATAACTCTACAGACATGTGGATGACAGAAGAATTGCTACAATAGACCTTCAGAGCATAAGCCAGAGTGGGCCACAGTTCTTAAGGTAACAATGATTATTGCCCCTTTATAGACTGCTTGATACAGAGCTAATGTAGGGATCTTTTTTTTTTTTTTTTTTTCTTGTATGGAATTTACGCTTGACTATTTGCTGGGGAGAAGATAATGACGCAAGTTGCATTTTCTTCACTAGTTTTGTTTGATTTATATTTCTGCATGATATTATTTATTTTTATTTATCCATGCTGACAAGAGAGAAGAAAAAGCATTCTAGATATGAAAACAACACTTGCAAAATGTGAAAGTGATATGTGTATTTATTTGAATGAAATATAAAAAATTGGGCAACATGTTTCATGTTAGTAAGAAACGCACTTTTCAGGCTCTTTTTCCTTAGACCAAATAATCTAATATTGGTGTTACTCAGGGTTATTCTCTACTAGGAAGCATTCATAAATAGATTTGATTAAGAGATTCCAAATAATTGACACTTTTGTGTGCAACATACATTATAAACTGGAGGAATGAAAATGTCAACACATAGAGGACAAAATTGCATTTTGAGAGAAAATTCCAGGACATGGTTCATGTATGTGAGTAAGTGTTTTCCTAGTTATTAAACCATGAATTAAATAGCCTTAAAAATAGGTAGAGATTTCTGGCATGAAGTAATACAGGGGAATATGTATTCTAGGCACAACATTGTTCCCAAGGGAAGCAGGAAATAAAAAATCAGGTGAAGAAATGTCTAGTTTCTCTTCAAAACTCTACTTTTCATGCTATTTTCTCTATTTTTGAGAGTGTAGTTGAATGAGGGAATAAAGGTAAAACATATTAGAAATATTGTCTATGATAATAGACATATATGGTAAATATAAATATTCCCTATGATAGATGTATAATATTATTTTGAACTCTTTTTACATGCGACAGAATATGGAGAGTGGGGAAGAATCATCCCTCATCTATGAGATACGGAAAGAATTAGTTTATCGTAAATGGAACACGAATCCATTTGACTGTTCCAAGGGGGAATGAAAATGTTCAGTAAATGTGATGCAGTGGAAGTGGAAACATGTGTCTTGAGCAGAGCATGTCTTCTGACCATGAGTGAAGAACATTGGGATATATGTGAGTGTATATTAGTATTACTATGGAGAAAAATCAAATTCTTTTATATAAAGGGAGAAAAAGAAAATAAATATATAGAAAGAGAAAAAAGTTTGTGCCAAACTAATTTTGTCATTTCATGTGTTTTTCTTCATTTGTTCTTATCGGTCACACATAACAATTTTGGTAGATAAAGTGGGCATTCTATTGTGCCAACTTCATATCATTGTTTACAATCTTAATTAGGTCACTGTTGATTATCTGCAAGAATTCACTTGAAATTGCTTTGAAGCCTTTTCCTTAGGGTTTTGCCTGGCTGTACAAGGAGTTTCTCCCTAATTACTATTCCATAGATTGGACTCCTTGCAGGCTTGTTTTCCTGCTAGTAGATCTTTTCTTCATCAAATATTTATTGGAGTTCACACTGCACAAGGCAATGTACTATGAAGTAAAGAAGAAGGTAAGGAGTGAGTCAAACAGATGTGCTTACAGGTCCCATCAGGTTAGCAGTTTGAAATAGTCACAGGGCATATGGTACAGAGAAAAAAAAAAATAACACCAAAATGCTACATATAGAATTGTACATTTTTGACAATTCTAAAGCAAGTTTCATCATTTCCTATTTCTTCTTCCCACAGCTTCAATATAGTATTTTTTCCTTTTTTCCCCCTTTTTGGGTAATTCTTAGGATTTGCAATAAATCCAGTATTGGAATGATTTAATTCTTCCCTAATTCCATCTGTTTCAGTCCAAGTGACTTCATCTAGTATCATTTCTAAAGCAAGTAAGAGTCTTGGTATTGGAATAAATGAGGCTTATATAATGTGCTTCTTTTTCTCATTTTTGTAAACAAATTCATGCAACCTCAAGTGGACTTAATAACTTTGATATGCCCTAAATCAAGATAGAAAGAAGCATAAGATATAGTGGAAGGAGAATTCATTATGTTTTAAAAGACTGCCTGTTTTGCAAAACAAATTATTACCCACATGTCAAGTTAGTTGGAATATGACATACTATTTTTTTCTAATTATTGTTAAATGAACTTTACATTTTAGAAATTCATCAACTATTTGGTAAGGAGTATTTTAACAAAATTATATGTTCAATAACTGTTTCAAGCATGCATTCCTAGATCACTGTGCTCAAAGCTGACTTTAGTGTGGGTGTTAGAGTCATTAAAAATATTATAAAGTATTTTTTCTGCTTGTATTTTGGTATGAAAGAGGAAAATACCCTGAATGCATTAAAGGAAAATAAGAAAATGAGGGTATCCTGTGTTATTCCTTGCCTCAACATTAAAATTGTTTAAATGAGGCTTTTCTTTGGGTGGGAGGCACTTTCTCTCATCTCTCTGTGACTACTCTTTTGAAAGCTATGTGATTGATCAAAGGCTTATTTATTTTATGAGTGGAAAGTATAGTGAGATTCAGTATATAACAAACAGTGTCCTAACCAATGAGAGGGTGTGAATCGATGAAATAAAAGATTTATCAAACGCTTACAAAGCACTCAACACAGTAAGATGAGAGTAGGGACTTGGAATAATGAGAATTCTTAAAATAGGGAATTCACAAATTAAACCCTCATGCATTACACATTATGAATGGAAAAGATGTCAGTTGCAGGCAAGATTGCTCTTCAACAGCCCTGAAAAGTAAGGAACTGAAGATTCTATACTGAGAGGAGTACTAGGAAAATTAAAATCCAAAGCAAATATTTATTCATCATAGGAAGAACAATGGGGTAGTACACACACTGTTCATTCTCATTTTAGAAACATTTATTATAAGTTTAAATATAGACATGATGGCAAGAAAACTCATCAGGAGTCAAACCCAAGATTTTAAAAAGCTGGTGCCTTCATACTTAGAAACCTGCCAGTTTGAAATAATTAACTTTATGATCCTTTATAATTATAAATCTTGTTACCAAAAAGAAAATTGTAGAATATATAATAGATTGAGTACTGTTAAAATTTTTATTTGTGAATTTGTGTGTTATGGCAGTACTGAAGATGATTAAAGATCACAGTTATTTCAAAAATTACGCTTGGAAATCCAGCATCCATTGTCACCTGTTGTTCTGTTTCAACTGCTTTCTTTCCTCTCTTTGTACATTTTCTTAGTGTGCCTAATTAGTTTTCTATTGAAAACCAGATATTATACAAAGTATAGAAGCATTGAATTATAGTGTTAATTTGGTTTCTCTATAGGCTAAACCTGGGACAAGAATTTGAACACAGTTTATTTGAGCACATTTGTGCTTCTGAGCACAAATGCCAGTAGGGTGAGTGAGAAAGTAGGAGAAGGAAAGGAAAAGAAGTCATTGAAAGTTGAATTATCACATTAATCACCAGTATGGGAAAGTATAGTGCAATCCCACTGATGAAGCAGGAAATAATTTACAACATGCACCTTGGAGATAGTCCATACAAGGGCAGGGGAACCACAGTGTTTGTCACTAAGTAAGGTCTGCTTAGGGTAAGGCCCACCCATGCTGGCCTGCCACACAAACACTAAACCAGTGGGATCCTATGCAGGTTTTCGCATCTGGAAAAAGGATTGATTTAAAGTAAAATAGTTCAGATCCATGGAGATTGGTAGGGAACCGAAATCATCTGCTACTGTGATGTTAGCTTTCTCCTGACAAGATCCACTTTAAGTTATATGAGGCTCAGAGTGGATTAAATTACTTTAATCTAATTAGAAATCAAGGCTGGTTTTCAGTCCTGGTAAGCCTCAGTGTATCTGGAAAAGCTGCCCACAGAGTGGATATCCCTGCAATGATCCAGATTTAGCTTCAGAGGTCATTGTTTCCTAGGACCCTCATTGTTTTTTTTTTCCTGAACCCCATGTCTAGGCACCTTGGTACACAGTAAGACTTCTGAAAACCACTGAACTTTTCAGCCACTTTCAGCTTGGCTCTTTATCCTCTAGGCCCCTACAGAATTATCTGCAAGTGCTTGGAGTGGAAAACAGTTGCTGAGTTTAAGTCCCACTCTTCTGTGCCTCCCTTCTTCTAGGGACCTTGAATCCTCTGTTTGGGGATGCTTGAATTTCAAGTTGTTGTTCTACTCGGCTCGGTACGGATGTCACAGCTTTGCCAATTTTTCTGACTCTTAGCAGCATCTTACTGCCCAGTTTGTCAGCAAATGCTTTGAGAGCAATAACAGAACCGATCACAGGGGAAGGGAGCATTGGTTCACCTTTGTAGGATGCTTCTTTATCTGGGACCTAGCTGTTCAATGTTGGCTCAATGTCATACAGATTTTTTTCCCATTTTTTTTTTTTCTGGTCTGAAACTGCTACAAGCAACTTCATCATATCTATAACAGAAGTCAAATCTAGTAGAAGATAAATTGAAGGATGATTCTAAATCTTGAAAAACAAACAGCAGACAGACTACATATTGGGAATAGAAAAGTAGCAAGGGATTACCTGTTTTGCATAAGGCTTTCATCATATTCTAATATATCAAAATATACACAAGTCCGTGTAAGTTTATTTCTGACAAAGGCTACCATCTTCTTATATGCAAAAGTTTCAAATATACTTCATGTCAATATAGGGCTCAAAAGCACTATGTTATTTTTGAAATAATTTACACATAGTCATAGTCTTCTCTCTAAGGAGTATTTCTCAGAGCATGTTTAGGAACTCATTGTCTTTTTTCAAGGTTGAGAAATCAATAGAAAAAGCATCAGTTGCTTTTGGAATGCTTTACTGACATATTAGCTTCCATGCTTTGTCTGTCAAGAGATTCCAATCAATATTACATTGTTTCATGGCAAGTAGATAATATATCATTAACAATTTTTGAAGGTAAATAATTACAAGTTTCACATTGAAAGTTGAAATGTATAACAAAAACTCAGGAGGAGTTAATTGTGATAAAATTTAGAGCTGCATGTATTTTCCTGCTTGCGACATTGAGTTGTTAAGCTTGCTTCAGTACCTATGCTTGTTTAATTTTCATTATCATGATTCCCAAGAGGACATTGCTATTTTACAGCCTTCATACTCACAATAACTAAAATCAGCCTTTGTGAAAGAAGTTAAGGGTAGGGCAATTGAATTTCTGCAATACTGAGTCAAGGGCACAGGATAGGGCAATGGCCGTACAATTCAGTCTAAAAATAATCAATGCTGGATATCCAGGTATTATACTATTCTGAATTGATAGAATTTAAAATATATCAGAACTTAATTATAGATGATTTCTCATAAGAATGTAGCTTGATAAAAAAGTAAAATTATTAAGAAAAAACCCTCCAAGTTTATAATTTTCTGTCTAACCCAGTGATGTCTTCAATGCTTGTTCACACTGTTATAAGAAAAATAGGCAGTTTAAGAATGGAAAATGTCTTGAGTTGGTAGACAGAATTAGAAGAGACAGCTGTGGTTCTATTACTTGTACAGCCTTTCCACTGATGAGTTCTATGACCTCTAGCTAGTCACTTAGTACTTTTCGGCTTTAATTTCCTTTCTATGTATAAAAAAAGGAACAACAAGACTTGTTGTAGATATTGCTAAATTCATGGATGAAAACTGCCCATAAGGGCAAAGAAGTATAATTAAATCTTGGCATTGTTCCTTTAAAAATTAAAATCCCATTAAAAAGTAAGAAAGTCTTAAGCAACCTCATTAGTGCTAGGCTGGAAAGCAATTAAGTATATTGTTTCACCCCTAAAAACATCCCCAGAAGATTAGCTGTGCCCCATATTGCCAATGATATTTACTGATATAATTGATAGTGGAAGTTTGTCGAACAGTCTCTTTCAGTGTTTATTCTTCATTTCAAATATCATTCCTAAAATACTTATGGATTATTTGGCTAAGTAAGTTTAAAAATTGAAGTTTATTCAAAATCCAAGGAATTTAAAAAGCAAAATAAGTGGTATCTAGAGGAAAACAGAAATTATATTCCTAATCATTTAAAGCACATAATTCATTATACTAAGCAATTATTCTAAAGTCTGTTAAGCTAGCCAGTTTTCCTTGCTGATACGTCGTTTTTAATATGTACATATTTTGGAAACTTTGAAACCTGAAATTTCTTTGAAAGAAGAATGCGTATCATAAAATTTGTTTATTTAGGCCGGGCGCGGTGGCTCAAGCCTGTAATCCCAGGACTTTGGGAAGCCGAGACGGGCGGATCACGAGGTGAGGAGATCAAGACCATCCTGGCTAACACAGTGAAATCCCGTCTCTACTAAAAAATACAAAAATAAACTAGCCGGGCGAGGTGGCGGGCGCTTGTAGTCCCAGCTACTTGGGAGGCTGAGGCAGGAGAATGACGTAAACCCGGGAGGCGGAGCTTGCAGTGAGCTGAGATCCGGCCACTGCACTCCAGCCTGGGTGACAGAGCGAGACTCTGTCTTAGGAAAAAAAAAAAAAAAATTGTTTATTTAATGAGCTTTTAATTCAGAGCAGCAAATTTTTTGAGAAGTAAAACATTTTCAAGTTTGTTTTTATAAAGAATACCTAATCAATATTAACTACTTCAGTTGATTAACTCTATTTCTATTTCTCACACCTTCTGGTAAGTATAAAATTCTTAATATCTTCCTATAAAAAACCAATACCTTAGAACCATATTAAATTTAAATCAATCAAAATAAAAATTTATACCTTAGGTCAATATTAATTTTAAATAAAATGAATGAAATAATTTTATTTCATGGATAGTTTTAAAATTCAAAAGATATTTCTTCAGTGTGTATAATCCAAAGTACATGATATACAACTGGGGGAAAGATTAAATATAAGTCTGATGTGTATTCAATTCCTTGGCTATATTTTGAACATTTACTGTATTTCATTGAATTTAAGACATCATTGATTTAAAAATGCACTATTCTGCATTTCACTAAGAAAGAAAGAAAAAACCACTAACAAACTATAACAAAATGATTTTAACATGTAGAATATTTATATTTTACTTAACTAATGCACTATTTTAGACTTATCAAAACATAGATTTGGGTCATAGAATTTTGATCATATATGTTTTTCCCAGCGGATCTTGATGTATCATAAAATAATAAAGTCAAATTCTTAACATGTAGATTTGACTCTTCTGCATCACTTTTCATCTCAGTTTCTGTTATTTTCAACACAATATATTATTTACAGTCAAGAGAATTAGAAATTGAGAATATTCTTTTGAAACAGTGATATATCCACTTCTTTGATACCAACTTACATATGCAGTAGAATGGAAAGCTAATTATCTAAATTAAGAAGAAAATAAATTATAGGCTTTTTAGCTTGTTATTATTGTATACACACACATGCACATACACACACGTACATACACACACACACACACATTTTCTCCCACAGTAAGTCCAACAACATGAATGTGGGTACTAAAAAAAAAAACTCAGTGATTTAATTTTGTAAGATAGAGTGTTATGTATGATTGCTCAAATACCGTACTTTTTTCTATTCCAAGAAAACAACGCAGCAGACAACTTGTGTTATGTCCTCATTGTCTCTTAATTGACACAGATTTTGACATACAGTTTCTTCAGTAAATGAGTAAATGTTAACCCATAATGATATTCCTCTGAGGATTCCTCAAGAAATATTATCCATTGCCCAAATGCTTTAAACCATCTATAAATTCTGGTAGATGGTAATAACTGGCAGTAAATTTAAAAATAGGTTAAATGGTGAAATCACTTATTAAACAATGTTGAACAAATTTATCTACTGAAGTACTTTTCAGACATTTTAAGATGTGACCCTGTGTTGTATATTTTAAGTGACTACAGTCAGTATTTATCATTCATTCTTTTACAGAGAGAATATGCAAGCATTTTCTTCTTTTAATCAAGTATACATATTTAGCACAGCAATGAAGCTATAACAGTCAAAAAGAGAATTTTCTCTAGAATATTCTTCAAAATAACTCACCTACATTACACAAATGCTGAGCACCAATTGAGACACCAACAGCAATTCTCTCAAGCAGAAAAGAATTAAAAATTGAAGGAGTAAGAATAATTGAAAAAGTCATTGATTTGGAACTGAGTGTTGTCAAAAGTAAAGAGCTAGTTTGTAGCACTAACATATTCAAGGAAATGATGTTCAATTGTTTTCAGTGACAATCAGCAGGAAGGAATCAAGCACCTCATAGCAATTACTGACTTTCTGCCAGAATCCGTTATAACATTGCCTTAGGGAAGGCAAGATAAGTAATATTCTAGCTAAGAAGTCACATCAAGGAAAATGGGAAAATGAGAAAGAGGGCGGCAGTTTTAACTCATGAAGCAACCTCATGATTAAAGATTTCGTGCACTGGGAAAAGAGAATAATTGATTTAATATGTAATAATTGATAATTAAAAACAATAATTTTTCTTAGTAAAATACCGTATTTTTAAAATTTTAAGATGATATATATTTAATATCATTTTTAAGATATCGAGATAATTAACAAATAAACATTATACACAATGTTAAGAATCTGCATACAAATGGTAGAAAAATGAGTAAAATAAAAAATACTCTGATTTTTTTTTTTTTTTTTTTTTTTTTTTTTTCTGTCCCCCAGGCTGGAGTGCAGTGGCGCAATCTCAGCTCACTGCAAGCTCGGCCTCCTTGGTTCACGCCATTCTCCTGCCTCAGCATCCTGATTAGCTGGGACTACAGGCGCCCGCCACCGAGCCCGGTTAATTGTTTTTTTGTATTTTTAGTAGAGACGAGGTTTCGCCGTGGTCTCGATCTCCTGACCTTGTGATCCACCGGCCTCGGCCTCCCAAAGTGCTGGGATTACAGGCGTGAGCCACCGCGCCGGGCAAAAATACTCTGATCTTAATGAATTTACTATATGTCATTAGATTCAGAGGGTGAAAATTCTATTTGGGGCAAATACATTCTGCAAATTCTGTTATTATAATCTCATGACGATAGCAAACAATAATCATGAGAAAATAAGTAAAGTAAATAGATATAAATTACAGTCAATTTTATCAGGAATATCATTGAATTAGAAAGTACTGTAGCCATTAATTTTAGGTCCTATAATTAAAACATACAAGAAAGATATTATTGGTCATCAAATATTTAGAATATATAGAATATATTTATTTTTAAAACCAAGTTTACTTAAAATAGTTCCTAATTATAAAGTACTCATACATCATAATTTGGAAGTAAGTGATTATTATACCCAAGTGAACAGTATCAATGATTAGAAATTTATCTATCTGTATACTGTACATATCTAAATATATATGTATATCTATCTATATCTGCAAATATATATATATATATGTGAGCATACACACACACTGAAAAACGCTGAAAGTCATCTTTTTTTCAAGAAACGTATTATTTTCAAGAAAGGTAATTTGATGTAGATGTTGGACAGATTATAAAAAATAAAGTTTAATAAGGCACAAATGCACACATATACACAGATGCACACACATATATGTACACACATATATACACACATAGTGTGTGAGAGGGAGAAAGAGGGCAGGTGGGTGTGCAGAGTTTAACAGTAATGAGAATAACTTTATTGAGAAAGAAGTTAAGATGTGGGAAACATAAACTTGAGTTTCAAAGAGTCAAGCATCATATAATTATTTATGTTAAATGAACACTTTTTTTCTTCTTTTAGAAGGAATGAAAAAAGTAAAATCGCTGTTTCCTTGAAAATTACAAATATGAGAAGTAAGAATTTTGTAACTACATATGACTAAATAATGTATTTTAATTTTTTGGCTGTTTCCCTACATAGTACATTGGAAAATCTAAACTATCACTCCTGCTATATTAAACCCATTCTCCCTCCCTCACCTAGACATTGAATACCCCTCTAAAACCAGTAAATTCTGGAAAATTACAATTGGGTAGTACACAGAAATGCTTAGGTATAATCCAATCAAATCCAAACAGTAAAGTCCCTGCCAATGAAATTATTTAGTTAAAGCTGCATAGTTACTTTGTGATTGGAGCTTCTGTTTCTCAGGCCTTCAGACTAGTTTTCTAACTTTTCAGCTTGCAGATGGCAGATCCCGGTACTTCTTGCCCTCCATGATCATGTAAACCAATTCTCATAATAAATATCTATCTCTCTCATATATTCTGTTTCTCTGGAGAACACCAACTAATACACTAAGATTGAATGTTTTGTGAATGTTTTGTATTGAAAATAATACCCTAAAATGAATGAATTTCTCTGAGAGATTTACAATAATTCTTAGGTGATTTTTATATAAAGTATATATACATTTTTTCAATTTTTTTATTGTGATAAAGCATATCTATTTATCATCTTAACTATTTTAAAGTGTATAGTTAAGTGTTATATATATTTATGCATACTTTTTATATTATTTAGGATTCAAATATATCAATTTTTAGCTTTAATTTTAAAATTTTAAAGTAGGTTTATAAAAAATATACATATATATTTTTGGCTTGGAATCATTTTCCATATAGTTGGAATAATTACTCTCCGTTCAAAGTATATAAAAATATTTATTTCATTATTTAAATATTTTTTACACATAATTTTTAATCGCCTGAAGTTTATTTATTTTTAAATTTTATGAGTCAGAGAGTTTATTTGATTTCTTTTCAGATAAATGATCAATTGTCTCAATATCATATTCTCCCTGGTTTGTAACATCTCAACTATTCATTTACATGTGCGTATGTTTATAAAAAGTATTTTGTGTTCTATTGTTTTTCTTTCCTATCTTGTTCAACAGATTGAATCATGGTAGCTACCTAGCTTTGGATTTTAATCTATTTATCTTGCTTAATATGCACTGGAATTTCTGAATCTAGGATTTATTTGCAAAATTTCTGAAGAAAGTATCACCCATTATATATTCAATGTAACATTTTCACATTATTATTATTATTATTATTATTATTATTATTATTATTATTATCATCATTGTTTTTTGTTTTTGAGACAGAGTCTCTCTCTGTCACCAGGCTGAAGTGCAGTGATGCGACCTCGGCTCACTGCAACCTCCGCCTCTCAGGTTCTGGCGATTCTCCTGCCTCAGTCTCCCGAGTAGCTGGGACTACAGGTACTCGCCACCAGGCCCAGCTAATTTTTGTATTTTTAGTAGAGACGGGCTATCACCATGTTGGCCAGGATAGTCTCCACCTCTCGACCTCGTGATCTGCCCACCTCCGCCTCCCAAAGTGCTGGGATTACAGGTGTGAGCCACCGTGCCTGGCACACTTTTATTATCTTTATGTAATTCCAGTTATATTTATGTTAGAAATCTTGACTACTAACATTAACTGCACTCATGCCTATCAACATATTGTTTATTTCTATTTATTTTCTATGATGTATTCAGTTGATTAACATATGTTTTCCATTTTACTAATTTCATGTTCAGCCTGATCTAATCTATTATTTTATCAATTCATTCATTGAGTTTATAATTTCAGTTATTAGGTCACTTTATGTTCCATATCTGATAATCCCAGTGTTCACAATCCTTAGTGTTGCTATTGTTTTCCTAAAATGAGTTTGAAATGGTGGAACTAGTGATTTCTATATTACATAGTCCGCTTAGATTTAAGTTTTATGCTGGGAATTTTCCATATCACATAGGGTTTATCATATTATATTCAATAGAAACCATAAAAATGGTTTAACTAGGAATAACCAGTTTTATTATTTTTTTCCACTTAATATGAGGACAGAAAAACATTGTTTTATTGTTTTATTTAGAGGTGGAGGGGTTTTGGAATTCCTATTTAATGCAGAATTCTCAAGCTCACTTTAATTAAATCAGAATATGTAAGTTTTAAAATAGTCTTCCACCACTAAGGCTGTTCTTTCCCAAAGCAATCATTTCCTGGCATTAGGTCTCCTGTTCATTTTCTATTCTGGTTTCAGTTTTACTGAATTATTTGTGTTCCTTTGTCTATTCATTTACTTTTGTATAAACTTTTGGTGCATTAAGTGTATGTTTTAGCTTATCTAAGTTCTATCTGTTTCATGCTGAGATATCTATCAAGGTGCCCTATGTTAAAAATAAGAGTATGGTAGTGTGATCTTAACATAACTAAAGTTAACTCTTCCATACGCTATTTCATGGGTCACTAATTCAGAGGAAAACTCTGCTCGCTCTTCTTTCTCAGGAATGAAGTGCTGTTAATCATGCTACTTCTACAACCAACTAACAGTTAGATAGAATGACATGGTTTTGCCATTTGAGCAGTAATTGTATATCTGGGCATTACCAGGGAAGCCGGCAATAGTAAAACGTAAGTGGTGAATGTACTACACGGGCTACTTTGTCCCATTCAATTGGTATCTGTAGATGGTTATGTGATCATGCAGCCTGATGAGCAACATGTTCCTATAGCCATCTACAGATATAGGTAAGCATTAGAAGGCTCTACTACAAATAAAATATTCATCTCTCTTTCTTTTCTATGCAAAAAATGAACTCCTCGATCCAAATGAAAGAGTTTAAAATCCTATCAATTTATGAGATAGCTCAAAATCCATTACCTTTGGCTTATGTGTTATCTTTATCAGAAGTTAATGCACAGTAGTCTCCACATCAGGATATATTTGACTTTTCTTCATCCAGAGACTTATGAACTAATAATACAGGTTACCTGTTCTCCAAAAAATGCAATATGCAGAGGTGGAACATGGTCTACAGAACTCCAGTTACTGTTTCTATCTGGAAAGAGAAAATAAAGAGAGAGAGCCTTTGAGCACTGGACTGTAAAAATTAAATAAAGGAATAAATGATAAATCCATCTGAAATACCTCTGAGCAAACATTGTGATTGTTTCTCCCTGAGGACTGGGGTATATTCCTTAATCAGACTTTGATTCTGCTCTCTGGGGCTGACTCCCAAAGACATTGTTTTCTAAGCTGTTATTCTAGCATTCACAGGCTTTAATGTGACTACATTGTTTTATCTATCAGGGAATTTGGTATTAACGTTTATTTCTTATTAATACTCACATTGACACACTCATATATTGTTGGTAAATATCTTCTCCTTCAATATTCTCCTTTTTATATATTAAAATTACTTTAATAAAATTTAATAAGTAAGAAAGCTTACAAGAAAACATCATCATCCACATATGCTATACATGTGCAATCAGTAAAATAAAAACAATAGAAAGCTATCTTTTCTATTTTCATAAAGTGCAATTATCAATTAGGATTCTTCAGCAAAACAAAACCATATATAAGATCTGTATACACACACACACACACATAAAAGGACATTATTATGCCTCATTAAAACTTTACCCATATGTCTGGACAATACTCCATCTATTTAATCTTCTATATTTGGAGGCTGCATGTTCATATAGCCATCTACAGATAGCAAGTGGATGGGTCAAGGCATCCCTTGTATTCCTTTCTCCTCTTAAATTTCACTATCACTGGTTTCCCTGTTAATTCATTGAGGAAAAAGTTGGAAGTGAGGGGTAAATTCATAACAACTACAGTCTAATGCCCACCAGTCCCCTGTTCCTTGTGACTAGATAAGCTATCACAGGCTCTGAATCACTGAGCTCCTATATAAAATAGCTATTATAAGGAATTAGTGCGTACTGTTGTGATGGTTAAAATTTGTAGCATAGGCTAGGAGGAGGGGGACTAGAAAGAAGCAGAGATTGACGTTGCAGTCTTGAGGCAAAAGATCTATCTTGCATACATTCTAAAAATTATAAAACTTCATATGAAGAACAAATAAAACTGCATATTTGTATATACACAAATTTTTGTATAAGTTACTTAATGATTACAAAATATTAACTCAACTTTAATTTTGAAAAGCTAAGTTTGACAAATTATGTCAACATTTCATCAAAACATTTCTCTTCTTCCTTCATAGTTATTGACTGATAGCCAGATATATTTCCCACCCACCTTGCATTCAAGTGTGGAACTATAACCAAGATTTCTCCTGTGGAATGTCAGAGGAAGTGCCATGTGATGTGTTCCAGAGAGTATATTTGACTTTTCAACCCTCTTTTTTATCTTTTTCAGAATAAATTCATACTATAGTAAGAATCAAGAGTAAATAAGACAAAAAAATGAGGAAATCTGAGTTGTGTTCAAAATAAGTGCTTGCTACCCAGGGTCACCGTTCCTGGACTATTAAATTAATGATAAATAAAAGGTAGCTGTGTCTGGGTGATATGTGAATTATTTTCTTAAGATAAATTTAGTCTAACACAACTAATTTCCTTAGAAAGTACCTGTATTATTGTTGTGCAGCTGTGGTAAAAAATTAACACAACAAGGGTGTGGCTTAAAACAATGGAAATTTATTCTCTCACAATTCTGGAGGCAGGAAGGCCAAAATCAGGTTACCATGGTCGGAATGCATCCCTCCCAAAAATCCTATGTTAAAATACAATTGCCAATACAATAATAGTATTAAGAGGTAGGTCCTTTAGGAGGTAATTAAGTGATGAGTGAATAGGATTAGTGACTCTATAAAAGAAGTGCAAGCAAGCTATTCAGCTCTTCCAATATCTGGGGACACAGCAATAGGGCACCATCCACAGAGCAGATGGAAAACCTTAACTGAGCACTAAATCTGATGCTTTGATCTTGAACTTCACAGCCTCCAGAAGTGTGAGAAATGTGTTTCTCTTACTTAAAAATTAACCAATGCTGCCTCTGTCCTTAACATGGCCTTCTTCTCTTCCCTTCATATCCCACCTCTGTGTTTTTCTTATAAGGATTCTTACCACTGGATTTAAGACTTACTCAGATAATCTAGAATGATCTCATCTCAAAATCTCTAATATAATTTCATCTGCAAAGACCTATATTTTCAAATAAAGTCACATTGAGAGGTTCTGGAAGTTAGAATGTGAACATATCTTTTGAACTCCACCTTTTAACTCACTATAGTATCTTTTAGAAATTTTATGGAACATCTTTTTTTATTCTGTAGTTACATTATTTATAATGCATCATATTGGTCATATAAATATTTAGTAAATGCCTGCCTTCCATGTTTTTGAATACTAGTTATAAATGTAATCTGATAGTCCCTAGTTTCACTGACATTAAGATATGAAATTCATCTGTAACTTGAAATGAAAAATTAACCAAAATATAATGGCAAAAATTATTTTATTTACATTTTTCATTTCTGGGAGCAAGGGATTTGGGTAAAAAGAGATTCAAATATTAAACAACAATTCCATCACAGAACAGATCACTCTAGCATGATGTTAAAGTAGGACACTTTCTGCCTCAGTTTCAGCTGAAACATGTACAAAATAAAAGCAACAACTATTGAGACAATGAATTGTTTTTAAAAAGAAGGAAAATGGACTTTCAAAAAGGAACTTATTTTGAAAGATGTCTGTTTCTCTTTCCCCAAAACAACAACAACAACAACAAAAAAAAAAAACAGAAAAGAGCTAAGAAAGGATGCTACTTCAAAATCCAACTATAATGAGAAGGGCTTCAACAGAACAATTTGAAGCATAGGTGTTCTGGAAATTAAAGGACATGGAGAACTATTTCCTGGCCTGTACTGGGGAAAGATAAAATAACCTGTAGAGTAAAGAGCTGCATCTGCAAAATAATTGTTCTTCTTTCTGGTAATAGTTAATAAGTGCCTGAATTTCAGCAACCACATGACTTCTGTAGTAGCATCCATCTGGCCTCATTTTAGAAGGGCGTCCGCTCAAGAAGAAAACTATGTCATAGGAAAGAACTTCAGCAGTAAGAGGGTTCCTGAGAAATAAGCTGCAGCAGAAGAGTCATTGTCCACACAATGAGAAAGGTCCAGATGGCAGAGTCGCTAAAGAACCCACAAAAGCACTCATATCTTTAAGATCTTTCTTAATCATCTTCCATGCATAGAGAATGCAGAGCCTCTTACAACATCTCAAGTAGAAAGAATTGCCTGTATGGCAATCTTATTTATCCTCCTCCTGCCACTCTGAGAAAGGAGAAGGGAGCTATGTATTGGGAAGAAAGAGAAAAGATGATGATCCTTCCCCAGATGGTGATAGAAAACCTGTAGCAAGCCCTAGTTGAAAAACAGGGAAATTTACAGAAAGTGAATACAACATTCTATTGCAATGTATATTCATAAAATGAATTCATTCATGCACTATTTATAAGCAAGTGAATCAAGTCACCAAATTACCTTTTACACAATTTTCTATAAGCTACCAGTGAAAGCAGAGCAGAGAAACGTGCCACTCAATTGAATACTCACACCTCATCTTATTGCCCTTTCCCAGTTTCCTCATGTGCTTTGGCACAAAGGCCGCCCCTTCTCTTGAGTTTCTGTGTTTTTCCTGATAAAACGATGCAGCAAAGCATCTCAAACATGAGTAATCCTCCTAGTTAGAGGAATCAATAAATAAAAAGCAGCAACAATAACAAAAAGTAAGAAAACCGTAAAAATTTTGGGGACACATAAATGATTTATTTCTAATGAGAGACCATGAGATTCTGACTATAAGTTTTAAAATTAGAAACAATATATTATTGTATCTTTCAAATTCTCTACTAAATTTTATCCAAATATTTTTATTTTTAATATATTTTTATAAAATTAAGTTCTTATGATAAGAGTATAGAAATGGTCACCCTTCTACAACTTACCTGAATGTATGAAACATAGTATTATAATCTATTGTAACCTAAAAATTATACTATTTTTTTGGATAATTATCCCATAGAAACTGTTTGTCTACAAAAGGGTAAGTATATGGTTTATACATTTTTATATGAGAATAGTCAACTAAACCACAACCTCAAATTCTCTATTAAGGTTATCCATAATAAGAATGAGAGTGATTAAAATAGACAGTATAGTTTTCTACTGCTAAAAATTTGTCTGTGCATTCAAGAAGAAGGGTATAATAGTATTTTGTTCGCTATTGTCTGAAGTTGTATCTTCATATATAAACATATGCGACTATTTAAAAAAATAAACTTAATATAAACAACTTTAAAACGCCATATGGTAACAAACACCACATATACCTAAAATGTTAATCTTGTAAATGCTTGTCTATTTAAAATAATAAAGCACATAATAAAATAAATATTACATAATAAAACTGACTAAAATACTAAAATAAAGCTACGACTCACCATAGAAACAACACAGATGCATTACCAATTACAAATATTGAATAATTTGCAAACGAAAGTTTTCAATGCTTGTGCAAGATTTTTTTGCTATTGAACTTTTTTTGTGTGTGTTTGTTTTTAATAAAACTTTATTTTAGTTCTAAACTAATAAAACTGTTTAGAAGATAGGATTTTCTGAGGGGGTGGAGCAAAATGGCCAAATAGAACCTTCCAACGATTGTCCCCCAATGGAATTATCAAGGAGAACAACTCTCCACCTAGAAAACACCTTCATAAAAACAAAATAATCAGACGAGAGAATCAAGTACCTGGTTGTTGCACAATAACAAGAAAAGGCTAATTGAAGGGGACAGAAAGGACAGTTTTTCTTTGCGTACACCACCCCTCCAACAAACCCAAGGCAGCTCAGTGCTGATAGAGAAACCATGGGCTTGGGAGAAGCAGAGTGATGTGATTGTGGGGCTTTGCATTGGAACTCAGTGTCAATCCATCACAGTGGAACTCAGCGCTCAATAGAATTCTGCCAGTTCTCACAGAGGAAACATTTAGACAAGCCCTGGGCCAGAGAGAAATCTGCTGTCCCAGCAGGAAGAACCTGAGTCCTGGCTCACCACTGGCTGACTAAACTGGCTTTGGACCCTGAACAAATTTCAGTGGCAGACAGGCTGTAGTGACTGTGGTCGTTGATTGAGCTCCAGTACTGCTCTGGTCTCAGAGGCTGTGGGCTTGGCTGTGAAACACCGAATGAAACACCAGCTGTGGTGTCCATAAGCATGTCTGTATCATTCCTTCCTTAATTCCAGGCAATGCAGTATGGAGTGAGACTCATTTTTATTGGGAGAAGGAAATCGAAGATTATAGAGGATTTTGTCTTGCAACCTGGTATCAGCCTAGTCACAGTTTACAAAACAGGGCACCAGGTGGAATTTCAAGTCCCCTATTTCATGACATTCTTGGAAATGATGCTTCCTGGGAATGATGTTTGCTGGCCCCACCCCAGGACAGAAAAGAATCTACTGACCTCTTAGGTTGAACATGAGTCCCAGGTGGTTTCACCACCTGAAGAGTAAATTTACTGTGGACCTTGACTAAACATCAGTGGCAGTCACAAAGTAGTGGCTGAGCTGCAGGCTTTGGGCAAGACCTGATTCTGCCCTGGTGTCTTAAGCTGTGAGGTTTTGCTGTGACTTAGCATGTTGTCAGCTGCAGCAGGAATGGGAGTGCCGGTGTTACCCCTCCCCTTAACTCTAGACAGCCAAGAATGGTAAAAGACTCATTCCACTTGGGAGAAAGAGAAGGAAAAGAGCAAGAAACTTTTCATGGGGAACCAGAGAAATCTCCCTTATCTTCTCAAAGTGCATCAGGACTGATTATCCAGGAGTCTGCAAGAATCACATCATGTCTGAACTCACGGCACCCTCTAGTGCTGAAATTACTGCAGTGAACACAGGATTAGGAATCTCAACAGTCAGTCCTCTTTGAAGTCTTGGAACTTTCTCCGAAGTAGGATAGGCACAAATAAGGCCAAACTTCTGAGACTGGAATAAATACCCAACTTCTCAATGAACAGACATTGAGAAATGTCCAAAAGCGTAAAGAACATTTAGGAAAATATGACCTCAACAAATAGACTAAATAAGGTGCCAGGGACCAACCCTAACATGATGAAACTACGTGAACTATTTTTCCGGTAGAAAATTCAAAATAGCTGTTTTAAGGAAGCTCTTTAAACTTCAAGAAAACACATTAAATCAATTTAAAAACTTATCAGAGAAATTTTACAGAGATTAAAATACTTTTAAAATCAAAAGTAAATCCTAGAGCTGAAAAACACAATTAATGAACTGAAAATGCGCCAGAGTGTATTAACAGTAGAACTGATCAAGCAGGAGAAAGAGTTAGTGAGTTCAAAGACTGCCATTTAAAAATAGTCAAAAGAGAAGAAAATAAATAAATAATGTAAAAGACTGAATATGCTTACAAGTGTACTTCAAGACACAAGATCAGAAGGGCAAATCTAAGAGTCATTGACCTTAAAGAAAGAGTCCAGAAAGAGATAGGAATAAAAAGTTTATTCACAGAAATAACAACAGAGAACTTTACATATTTAAGGAAACATTAATGTACAGGTATAAGAAGGACAGAGAACACCAAGGCAATTCAATACAAATAAGAATACCCCAAGTTATATAATAATCAAAATCTCAGAAGTGAAGGAAAAGAGAGGATACTAAAAACAGCTACAAAAAGAGATAATTAACTTACAAAGAAGGTCCAATTCATCTGGCAACAAATTTCTCAACAAAAACCGCATAGCCCAGAAGGGAATGGGAATTTTGTACCAAGCAAAGCAATCATTTAAGCATGAAGGAGAGATAAAGACTTTCCTTGTCAAACAAAAAAAATGAAAGAATTCCTCACTATCAGACCTATCTTTCAGGAAATGCTAAACATATAATCTATCTGATATGAATATTTTCTTCCCGTCTGTGGCTTGTCTTTTACTCTTTTGACAGTGTCTTCCAGAGAATAAATTTCTAATTATAATGAAATCTGACTTGCAAATGATTTCTTTCATTAATTGTGCATTTGGTATTGTATGTCTTGCTCATTTAAGTTGGATTTTTTCCACTTAGTGTGAAATTTCCGGGATTATTTTTAGTATTTTTGAATATAAATTTTTATATGTTTTACAAATATTTTTTCTGACCTTTTAACTTGTGTTTTCATTCCTTTTAGAATCTGTTTCACAGAACACCCTTTTAATTTTAATGTAGATCAACATATCATTTTGTTTTTTATGATTTTGCTTTTGAAGTTGTATGTAAAAACTTGTCAGTTAGATGACATAGAGGAATTATTGCTGTTTGGTTCCAGGCTACCACAGTAAAGCAAATACGTTAATAATGCGAGATACACAAACTTTTGGTTCTCTAGTGCATATAAAAGTTATGTTTATACTATCATCTCGTAAGTGCGCAATAGCATTGTGTCTGAGAAATGGATATACCTTGCCTTAAAAGTACGTTATTGCTAAAAATAATTACAATAATCTGGGCTTTCAATGAATCCTAATTTCAAATCTTCTTGTTGGTGGAGGTCCTTGCCTCAATTTTCATGGCTGTTGAGTGATGGGGGTGGTGATTGCTGAAAGTTTGGGTGGCTGTGGAAATTTTTTAGAATAAGACATCAATAAAAAATTGCCACATTAATCAACTCTTCCTTTCACAAAAGACTTCTCTGTAGCATGCAATGCTATTTCATAGCATTTTCCTGCAGTAAAACTTCTTTCAAAATTACAGTCAGTTTCCTCAAACCCTGATGCTGTAGCGGCAATGATTATGTACTGTGTCATGCGCATCCGTGTGAAGAGACCACCAAACAGGCTTTCTGTCAGCAATAAAGCTTTTTAATCACCTGGGTGCAGGTGGACTGAGTCCGAAAAGAGAGCCAGCAAAGGGAGACAAGGGTGGGGCCGTTTTATAGGATTTGGGTAGGTAAAGGAAAATTACAGTCAAAGGGGGATTGTCCTCTGGCACGCAGGAGTGGGGGTTACAAGGTGCTCAGTGGGGGAGCCAGGATGAGCCAGGAAAAGGAATTTCACAAGATAATGTCATCGCTTAAGGCAAAGACTGGCCATTTTCACTTCTTTTGTGGTGGAATGTCATCAGTTAAGGTGGGGCAGGACATTTGCACTTCTTTTGTGATTCTTCAGTTACTTCAGGCCATCTGGGCATATACGTGCAAGTCACAGGGGATGCAATGGCTTGGCTTGGGCTCAGAGGCCTGACATACTGTTCTAAATCTTTTGTTGTCATTTCAATAACGTTTTCATTCTCTTTTTCAGTTGTAGAGTCTGTCTCAAGAAACGACATCTTTACTTACAGCATAAGAAGTAACTCCTCATTCATTCAAGTTTGATGATGAGATTGTAGCAATTCAGTCATATCTTCAGGATCCACTTCCAACTCTAATGCTCTTGCTATTTCTATCATATTTGCAATTACCTCCTCCTCTGAAATCTTAAACCCCTCAAATTTATCTATTAATGTTGAAATCAAGTTCTTTCAAATTCCTGTTAATGCTGCTGTTTTGACCTCTTCCTATGAATTACAAATATTCTTCATGGCACCAACAGTGGTGAATCATTTACAGAAATTTTCTAATTTAATTGGTCAGATTCATCAGAGGAATCACAACTATGGCAACTACAGCTTTACAAATATATTTCTAAAATAACAAGACCTGAAAGCTGAAATAACTCCTTGAGTCATGGGCTGAATGTGATGCTGTGTTAGCATATACAAGAACAGCATTAATCTCTGTGCATCTTCATCAGAGCTGTTATGTGACCAGGTATACAGGCAATCAGCAGTAATATGTTGAAATATATCTGTTTTTCTGAGCAGTAGTTCTCAACAGTGGGTTTAAAATATTTAGTAAACTATTCTATAAGCAGATGTATAGTTACCCAGGCTTTGTTGTTACATTTACAGAGCATAGTCAGAGTAGATTTAGAATAATTTTTAAGAGCCCTAGCATTTTTGAAATGGCAAATAAGCATTGGCTTTGAAAGGACACAAAAATGTGTCCTCACTCTCCTGCCACACCCTATTGCTAAACCTTTGTTCTGCTCTCACAAACATTTTGTAAAGATTTTGTAAGTTCCTGTTTTTCTTTCTGTGGCACGGCAAGGTCACAAGACGCGTTTAAGTAAGGTACATTCATGTTGCAAAACCTGTTGTGAAACCTGTCACAATATGATTAACTGCCTTTGTTCTGCTTCTGTAGGACTGCTTTCCCGCCTTGGGGTGTGCGAAAACAAGCCCTGCCCCTACCCTGCAAGCCCCTGATAAACGTCATCAGAATTTCAAAATTAACTGAAATACCAGAAATGGCGGGAACCAATCATAGTTAGCCAAATTGCCTTGTTCAAACGCTAGCCAATCATACATCTGATTTGTATAATGATTCTATGCCTACTTTTCTTAGACTATATAACACTGTTCAGAGCCCAGTGGGGAAGCTCTCCTGCCTGGCTCGTTTCACTAGTGAGTGAGAGCTCCAGGTTTGAACCTGTAATAAAGATCCTTGCTGCTTGGCTTTGACTCTGGACTCTGGTGGTCTTCTTCGGGTAATAAACGGTCTGGGCATAACAGCTTTCTCTTGAAGTAACCGGCTGCATTAATCCCTAGCATGATAACCAGCCTATATTTTAAGCTTTGAAGCCAAGCTTTGACTTATTTCTAGCTATGAAAGCTCTAGAAGGCTTCTTCTTCTAAAAAGCAGTGTTTTGCCTATATTGAAATTCTGTTGTTTAGTGTAGCCACCTTTAGTAATTATTTTGACTAGACCTTCTGGATAACCAGCTGCAGCTTCCACATCAGCACTTGCTGATTCATCTTGCCGTCTTCTGCTATAATATATCCTCTTTTTTAAAACCTTGAGAACCAACTTCTGCTAGCTTTAAACTGTTCTCCTGAAGCTTTCTTACCTCTCTCATATTTCATAGCATTGAAGATCATTAGAGCCTTGCTCCAGGTTAGGTTGTGCCTTAAAATATTGAGTCTGGTTAGATCATCTCTCTAGACCACTAAAACGTACTCTGCTATCAGCAATAAAGCTGTTTTGCTTTCCTATTGTTCATGTGCTCACTGGAGTAGCACATTTAATTTTTTTCAAGAACTTTTCCTTTGCATTTATAACTTTGCTAACTGTTTAGCACAAGAAAGAGGTCTAGATTTTGGCCTATCTCAGCTGTCAACATTTCTTCCTCATTGATCTTAATCATTTATTAATCATTTATAGCTTTTGATTTAAAGTGAGAAATTTGGCCAGGTTTGTTGGCTCAAATCTGTAATCCTAGCAGTTTGAGAAGCCAAGATGGGAGGATTGCTGGAACCCAGGAGTTCAAGACCAGTCTAGGAAACATGGCAAGACTGTCTCTATAATTTTTTTAAAAAAATTAACTGGGCCAGGTTCACACCTCTGGTCCCAGCTACTCAGGAGGTTGATGTGGGATGATTGGTTGAGCCTGGGAAGTCAAGGCTGCACTGAGTCCTGATTGTGCCACTGTACTCCAGTTTGGGTGACAGAGTGGGACCCTGTCTCAAACAAAAAAGGAAGTGGGGAAAGAGAAAGGATTCTCTGTTTCATTTGAACACTCAGAGGCATTTATAGTATTATCAGTTGGTCTGATTTCAATAGATTTGTGTTTCAGTACATAGAGCATCTCAGAGAGGGAGAGAGTTGGGAGACTGGTCACTTGTTGGAACAGTCAGAAAACACACAGCATTTACTGATTACATCTCAGGTATTATATGAACAGTAAGTATGAAAGAAAAATAAAGATTCTTACAATCTATGGCAGGGCCAAGAGTTCATCTTGAAGTTAATACAACATCACCATTACTCTCAAAGATTTTTCTTTAGTTTATTTGATACAGTATGTCCTGCAACAGCTCTAAACTTTGGAATTAAATGTACTTCCGTTCTTAGTCACTTGGGAAAGTTATTTTCTTCTGAAGAACTCACTTTCCTCATCTTTAAAATGCAAATGCAAGTAATATCACCCACGCTCAATCACATGTTTTAAGCATATTTAGTTATATTTTCCATTTTACTACCACAGAAAATAAAAAGCATTCTAATTTACAAATACATGTACAAGTTAAGGTGAACAGTATGCTTTCATGCATTCCAATATATAAAAATATATCATCCTTACATATATTTTTTATATATAGGAAGATATATATATATATATATATATATATATATATATATATATATATATATATATATATATTTTTCATTGTTGGTTGTTTTACCCCCAAAAAAGTAAATTAATATATGACTAAAATTTATTTAAAGTACTTACTAAATAAGAAGAGCTTGAATGTTACTTAACTTAAACCTGTGATACTTAAGTTAATTTTTTTCTTTTGGGAGACAATGAATTTTCTTATGTTAAATAGATGCAGTCATCAGTGAGGACAGTCATTTTTTGTGTCTGCCGTTCAACCACCAGAATGATACACACCCACAGACTCTGTCACATATACTCTATGTTCAATAATAACTGCCTCAAATTTTTACTTTTTTCAACTAAGTCATAATGCAAGAAATACCTCTTTTTGAATTTATTAAATTTTAAATTTGTGTATCTAAAATTCATAGTTTCTAAAATTAAGTGCATAGACTTTTAAAAGAATAGGCTCAGTTAATTTGGTAGAAATGTACAAATTCTCAAGTAAATGCTTAGATTTCACTTAGCTAATCTTATTCTCAAAGTTTTTCTAGTGTATTAGTTAACTGTATATTCCATTAAGTATGCATTCTGCAGAGTTAAATGAATTTATATTCATATATTAATAGCTTTACTTCATTAGAAAATCTATATTCATACTTACTACAAGATTTCACAAAATTGCAGTTTTAATACAAAGAACAAGAGCAATTGTTAACAAGAACATTAAGCTGTCTAGTGAGCTGGAATTCTGAAGTGAAATTAATAGGGTAGCCTGTTTACATATCAATAAGAGTATGAAAATCAGGTCTAATAATGGTGGAAGAATTGCAAATGGATCAACAAATTCTCAGTAAGTGAACGTTTGTATGTTGTATAATGCAAAACTGGTAGTTACTGATGCATTTAAATACTGTGCAACATATTCATGAATATGCTTTATGCATATCTTTTGACATTAGAGCTATAAGCAATTCATGTTAAGTTTGTTCAGAATATAAACATTATTTATGCATTTTTAAAAGTTAAATAACTAATCAAAAATTAAAATATTTCACTTCTTTTATTTTTGTCAGCAAGGAGATTATTTGGTTAGCATATTTGCCTAAAATAATGCAAATTTTCTGCTAAACTGTGTTTGCTTTTGCTAAGGCAATTATAACTGTAGGACATTTCAGTCAATCTAAGTGGAAAGTTTGGCTGCTATTTACAGTTTCCTGTTAAGATCTAAAAGTTGATAAGTTATGTAATTGGGACTAGTGGCTTGGAATCATACATTGTTAATCCTCTCCTTTAGAGGACAGGAAGTCTAGCATTTATTATTTTTTTCTCAGAAATTAGGAAATTAGCTGTCTTCAAAGTAATCTGAATCCCAGAATTAACTGTTAATTAACTCATGCTTATATAAAACATAAATTTACAAGGCCATTAGTTTTCTTAATAACAAAGAAAAATATGCAATGGACAGAGATCTGAGATACACTTTAAATGCAATCATATTTGACAAAAGTTTTATTATTGTCACCTTAGATTACTAGCATAATTAACTTACAAGGAAACCACAATCTAGCCAGATGTTTTTCTTTTTCATTGTTGTTCTTTTTCTTTTCTTTTCTTCTTTTCTTTCGTTGACCAGTGATTGTCAATTTTTGACTACACATTAACATCATCTGGGGCTTCAAAAAAAAAAAAAAAAAAAAAAATCAATTCACGCTGACAGAGACAGGAGATAGCCAAATGCTACCCAGGTCATTGTGCACAGGGGGCTTACCTAAACATGCCCATGGTGAAAAATTTTGTCCCTTAATACATGTGTGATAAGGGACATAAGTCACCGTGGAGTGACTCAGATTAAGGGCCTGCATGAGCACTGGGAGAATGGCGTAGGGCCTCCAGGAATTTATGTCTTATACAGCGGAGGAGCCAGGACTCTTCAGCTCTGTGTGGTAGCCCCGTATTCAATCTGTGAGATGGGAGCCTGTTGGTAGGACCCTCTTTTTCTTTCTGAGAGCTGTCTTTTTGCCTAATAAATCCATCCTCCTCACCCTTCAGTGTCTTTGTGTGCATAAGTTTTCCTGGTCATGAGACAAGAATGTGTATTTTAGCTGAACTAAGGAGAAAAAAAAAAATCCTGCATCAATTTTAATTTAGAATATCTGAGTGTGGGGCTCAGATACCAGTATTTTTCTAAGGAAAAAATTCTGTTTAGTATATATTTTTTCATTCTTATTTCTGTCACTTGAAAGCTGATACTTAAATATTTCTCCTGGAAATTATAGAAAGAATAGTATACCAATTTTCTCTTCTGATATTAGAAATTTTAACAAAAAGCAATATACTAAAAATCTAACAAAGGTGTGCTAGTTGTATAAATTTGGGTAAATTGCTTGAACTCTCTTGTCCTGGGCATATCTGGAAATGAGGAATTAAAGAGTGTTTAGAACACATTATGTTCTAGATCAATAAGTAATATTAACTGTGTATCTGAATTACTAGGCTTCTTTTATTTTGAGAAAATATCTGGACATCCACAAACATATGAAACCATAATTCATATTCAGGCTTTCTTTCAAGTAAAATGATATTCCAAAAACAAAAAGCTGCAAGTTCAGCTCATAACTCAAACAATTGTTCAAGTGATCTCACTCAAGATAGCCTCATTCTTATACGTGCAACTGAAGGGCTTTATGTGTATTTCTCATTTTGTGATACAGAATATTTAAAAAGACATAAATTTAAGAGTAGAGATTTAATAATTTTTTTAAATGTACTGCTTTATCTAGAACATTCATAAATGAAACTGAACTTTTGTTCCCATGAGGTTGCATTGTGCAAATGACAATATAATGAAGAAGAAATGTAAAGTCTTCCTATTATTATGGAACTCATTTTTATCTTATGAATTCTTGAATTTATCTCAGAAACCCTCCAGTGATCTGACGGTCCACTTTGAGAACCACTGGTATAAAGACAGACAAGTAATCTTTTTAAGAAAAGTAAATTATGGCACCATCTTCTAATGTGTCTTGTTGTCTCTGGTTTTAGCTTACCCCACCCCCACCTTCACTAAGCTACTGGATGGATCTCTGGTTCTCACTTACAAATTTTCAATAACTTTCCATTGTTCCCAAGATAAATTCCAAAGCCCTTCACACGGCCCACATATCCTTCATTTCCTAAATTATGTGTCTGTCTCCCCAATTGCCTCTCCAAGTCTAATGATATTATTATACTCATTTCCTCAAAGCACAGTGCTTCTTTGTTCTTACAGGACTTTCTACAGTTTCTTTTCTTTTTTTTTCTTTTTTTTTTTTAACTTTTTTCCATTTGGAAAAGTTTAGTTCTCCATTTCTGTTACTTGAATAATTTATGTTGATACAGAAAATTTCAGCAATTCCAAAGTCTGGGTTGATTTTCTATAAGTATGTCATAACCTTTCATACGTTTTCCATGAATTTGTCAATATCACTGTGCAGTAATTTTGTTCAATGCAATATCCCTTCTGTGTTCATTGCACAAGACTATAAACTCCTTGGCTAAAGTATAAAGTTTGTCTAACTCAAGTTTCACCTTTATTTTCAAAGAGAAACATTTGAAAGATAAATTTTATCTGGCTAATATTAATAATTTATTGTAGGCTAACATAGCTGCATTTTAATGCTTACAAATAGTATTCCCCAACAAAATAAAATGAAAATGAAAAAGAGAGTCAAAAATTATGTGATTACACTTGTACACATATTGATATATTCACTACATTTTTTGTACTATATTGAGACTAGTGAGCTAGCTGAAGGACATATTTTACAGAGATTTTACAAAGTTTTAGAATTTTATCAGGATAAAATAAATAGAACACTCAGAGCTCAATGCCATGAGCCACCGTGATGTGTCACAAAAATAATGCTACATGACATCAGGAGTGAGGCCAAGGGATTGTATTTATTTCACATCCAATTCCCAGTTTCTTGTCTAATATAAATTTCAAATTTAAATCTAAGAGCTCAGAGAATAATAGTTCATTTAAAAATATTACTTATCTATTAATATATATTTTGCAACTATTTTGCATTTTTTGAATACCTATAATGAAATATATTAATGTAGTAATCAATAAGGTTAGCCCTAACTTACAGTGATATTATTTATGATTTTACTATCTCCCTGGTAACTGTTAAATGTGATCTTTGTAAGAATATTGTTTAGATTTTGTGCTCTTTTACTTCTGTTTGTTTTTCATCTCAAATTAGAAAAAAAAATGGAGACCAAATTCTTATTTGTGAGAATTAGTTAACTCTATTTTTGGCTGTCTCATTTTGAGCATTTAACTGTCACAGGGCAGAGCACAGACCATTTCATCCATTTTAAAATAATACACTGTCTCTTTGGAGACAGTCCTGTCATTTGTTTTCATTTTACTGAGGCGTCTCTCTTTAGATTGAAATATTTATTAAAGGGAAAAGTCCAACTCCCTGAGACATGTAACCAGAGGATGAGATTTCTTAATTCACACTGTATCTGAGACACTTTCTCCTAGCTATTTTGGCATAGTAGGTTATACGGTACATTTTAAAATACAGTGTGGTGATCAAACTATTGAGCCTCGAGAGAAACAGGTTCTTGTTTAAATTAAAAATTTATTATTCACTGTTCATCTTTCCATACATTATGAATTCTAGTCATTGTTCATGCTCACTCTTCTTCTTTAAAAAATAATCCATAAAAAACATACCAGCCTAGTATATAAAATTGGTTTCTGCGTCTTTGGTTTAAAGATATAGTAAGGTGATTTGCAATGAATTTCTTTATGAAACATTTAATTTTTATAAAGGAACTCTCTTGCCTTTTACCCTACTATTGTAAACATAAGATTTAGGTTAAATTACCTCAAAATGTCTTCAAATGCAATATAGAGTAGGTTGCCATACACATGTCAGAATCAGACTGGGTAAATATTTCCTTCTGTAAACATGAATATCTTTTGTCATCATTATTTTGCAGAATGGGAAGTTGTGAAAGGATCTTTGTAAACCTTGGAGAAGTATAAATATATTATGCTTTGCATAAAGACAAAAACATTAATTTTCAATAATAATTTTAGAAATCACACAGAAATTATATAAGGGCAATCAGACTGTCTTCCTGATGTACATAAAATAATTCTAAGAGAGAAAAAAAGACTTTTTACTATGGTAAAAAAAAAAGCCTTGAAAAATAGATACAAGTTTAAAAGAAATCACGAATTAAAGGAAGAAGGACACATTTTTAGTTTTCAAATGTCTTCAGTGAAGCAGAAAAATACCATCATACAAAAGATAGCTGTGTTAAGTGTTTTTTTCTTTAATTTCAAGAATGAATATGTATAATTTAGAAGAATGAGCTGGGTGCGGTGTGAAACTCTATCTCTACTAAAAATACAAAAATATAAAAAACTAGTTGAGCAGTTATGGGCACCTGTAATCCCAACTACTCCGGAGGCTGATGCAGGAGAATTACTTGAACCTGGGAGGTGGAGGTGGCAGTGAGCTGAGATCGCGCCACTGCACTACAGCCTGGGTGTAGTGGAATGGAGAGTGAAACTCCATCTCAAAAAAAAAGAAAAAGAAAATGAATATAAATATATATGAATATATTCACACATATGTATATCAGTTGTTATTCAGAAGTGATACAAAATTTGTCCGAGAAACAGTAACAAAAGCTACATATTTACCAGCTGGAGCTGCAGTAGATAATATCTTTTTTTAGCAAATAATTTTTTCCTAGTTTTTAAATCATTTAAGTAATTTGGCTAGATTCTCTCTTAATAATATGTTATCCAATGTTTTTTTTTTTTTTTTTTTTTTTTTTTCTTCCTACAAAATGTAAAGTAGAAGTTACTGTCATGATCATTCATGGAAGAAATATATTTGAAATATCAACTTCATTACAATGTAGAGTTAAATTATTAATCAAGTATTCCATAACAAAACTTTTGTTAGTAGATAATTGATATGCTTTGTCTTTGTGTCCCCACTCAAATCTCATCCTGAATTGTAAGCCCATCGTAGGGGGAGGAAACTGGTCGGAGGTAATTGAATCACAGGGGCAATTTACACCCATGGTGCTCTCATGATAGTGAGTTCTCATGAGATCTGACTGTTTTATAAGGGGATTTCCCCTTCACTTATTTCTCATTTCTTCTTCTGCCTGTTACTATGTGAAGAAGGGCATATTTGCTTCCCCTTCCTCCATGATTGTAAGTTTCCTGAGACTTCCCTAGCGGTACAGAACTGTGTCAATTAAACCTCTTTTTAAATAAATTACCCAGTCTCGGGCAGTTCTTTATAGCAACGTGAGAATGGACTAATGCAATAACATAACATACTTACCTTTACCAGAAACCACAAATGAAGATGCCAATTAATTGTTTCTTTAAGTTTATCTATCTAAAAGGGTTTTGTCTGAATATTTAGGAAGTCATATGATCAAAGGATACTATGAATGACTGATCAAACTCATATTCCATATTTGATCAATGGGACCACAGTCACGCAGAAGCAATTTAAATCTCTTGGTTCTCTAGTGAGAATTGTAAATTCACAGTTTTAATTTTAGAAGAAAAATCTAATAGAAAAATCCAGAGAAGGAAAGTTATTTCAACAAGGATAAAATTTGTGGCTTTGGTTAAAACCATATCAATCATTTTATCTAAAGATTAGATAATTTTATCTAAACAAGTGTTTTATTGTATAAAATAGTAGAAACAGATTTACAACTTTGATCCAGTAATGCCAGCAGCAACCAACTTTAAGATTTGATTTAAAAATATTATCTAGTTGTAGCTATAATTTTCATATTTATGTTTACTTTTATGTACATGATTAGACTTAGTGTCTACTGAAGCACTTTCCGTTGGAAAAAAATCCTCTTTTAGTTGTATTTTCTGAAAGTTACCACAGTGTAGTTTGCTATATCTATTTAAAAATACTTTTTAGATTGTTTAAGGTAAAGAGAGATTCTTTATACACATATTTTTTCTTCCTTAGTCTGTCATTTTCAGTTTCTCTATGATGATGTATTTTTATACGTATACTTTAAAAGTTTACATAGTTCAATATTTCACGTTTTTAAAAAGTATTTATTCTAAGAATATTGGGGAAATAATAAAGACAATTTCCCTTTTTAGAATTGTCTGTACGAGTGATGAAAATCACACTGAGTATTCAAAGAGCGAAAACGTTATTGGAGCCATGACATATGTAATATTTTTCTTAAATACTTTAAAGCCGACTATTTAAAACAACTTTAAAAATTAAGTAAATACTTATATATCTCTTAATAATCTTTTAGTGTTCACAAATTTTCTGTATAACATGTTTATGGTGAATTTCTATAGCAAATACATTAGCCATATCAAGCATTTACAGTAACAGTGCTGATATCTTTCTAGTATTCACTAAGTTTGCTCAACAGTTAATTTCCAAGGCATGGGTAATTTAAGAGTTTCTGTGATTCCAGTTTGCTTCTAGATTTTTTTTTTTTTTTTCTTCAGTGGGTGGTGTGGGCAGGGAAGGAGTGTGACGCATAGGGGAAGTTCTTACTACAAATATCTCGCCTATCACTATATGTGCTAGAGAGATCAATTTGGCATATAATGTGAGGTATAAATTCATGTTTTACTTTCTTCTCATTTTACTTATTAAATTAGACTCTCTATACTCAGACACTTGATTAGATTTATAAATATATTTGGCTTTATTTCTGGATGGTAAATCTGTTTCACTTATACATGTTTGTATTTATTTGGCAACCTTCAACTGTTTGATTGCAAATACAGAATAATAAGATTTGAATAAAACTAAGGTGAAATTCTTCATTCTCAAATAATTCTTTCATTGATAAACTTTATTTTTACTTTTGTGGATTGGGGTTCTTTAAAAAAAGTTACATTGCTGAATGCACACTTCTTTGTTGACATATAACATGTATAACTTTTAACCTAACCTACATTGTTATGTAATTGCTATTATAAGCATTGTTAAATAATAAAAAAAAAAATAGATTTACCGGAAATGTAGATCACTCATAAAATTAATTTTGAACAACTAAATCAATCTGATAACTTCACTGATAATAGTTTTAATCAATTAATATTGATTCCCACCCAGTAAGTATGAAACAAGACTGAGATCAATATGATTTAAGAGATAACTATAATCATCAGACACACTGATAATAGCAAAATATATTCACAAGCTTTCTCATGAAGTGGTTTATTTGAAGAACAAGTGTAGATAAGTGTGAAGTTTAAGGAGTGAAGACAAGACTATTATTAATGATAATACTGTGACAAGTCTACAAGAACATTTCTCTTAAAAAAAACTGAGTGCATTCTTTACAAAGAGACATCAGAAAGAAAATCTCTTAAGTAACTTGTTTAATAAAACATTTGTATTTGCATATATGTATGACGTATTTTTGAGGCACAAAGACTAAAGTAGGAAGAGAGACTCAATGAATCTTAGTAACATTGTAAAATATTAACAAATACAATATCCAATAACACAGTTTTTCTAAATGAAACTAATACATGGGGATAATTTCAGGAATTTGGAAGTAGTTCGCACCCATGACTTAAATAAAAATACCTGTATGAATATTATTTGTTGTCCACAATGTGATATAAGACATGATCACAAATGTATGGCGGATGGAATTAATACAATGCATATTGTGAATTCAAGAACAAAAGCATCAAATGTAATAGTAAATAATTTATCTTTCAATTTTGTGTATTTTTACCAATGTGTAATTATGCATTTATTATTAAAACCCTTTGACTTATGCATGACTACACCCTTAGTGTGTAAATACCAGGAGACCAAGAACATAATATCAAATTTTTACCATAACTTGCTCAGACTTTGCTCAAACACTTACTGTAAGACATTCCTTGAAAAAATAGTAATTTCTTTCACTTTCACGATATTATCTGCAGACTTTAAGTGCTAATAATATTCATTTTGTAACATTCTGTAGAAGAGCAATGAACTAATACACATAAAACAGATTTCCTAGAACTTCCTAAGTAGTCAATACATGCTATCTCTTTATTGATTACCTACCTACCATCTTCTCTACCATAAAACTGAACAATTTAAAGTCTAAATAAAACTCTGTTTCTGCTCTGGATTACATCATAGTCTATATTGTTGTTCATTAATAAAGACCTACAGATAATAATTGTAATACATACTAGTAATACATAATAGTTTGCTCGCCACTATTAAATAAGATAAAGAATGAGCAACACCTTCTTCAGAGCAGGGAACTTGTAATTGAATATGTTAAACTTTATCAGATGCAATCAATGAATTAAATCTAAAATGATGAGTCTGAATTTTATAGAAGAAATGCAATTAAGAAATATTACCTTTTTTATCTCTAGAAATCAGCTGGATGATAACAATATTAAATAAAATTGCATATTTAGAAGTGCTGTATTGAAAAGAAAGAGACCTGTGACCACATGGTGGAATTAGGTACTGATGGGGAATTAGAAAATTATAAGCTCTGTTAGTTAACTTACCTGAATCAGCAACCTGTTGTAGATATACTTCATTCTTTATGTGAAAAATAATCACTAATGCTTATACTTATTGAACATGTTCCGCTAAAAGGTTGTTCTGTGACATGTTTCAAAGTTCTCCATCTACATGTTGAGATGTGCTTTTACTAAACACTAATTATACTCATTACTGAAAGTGTAAAAGTGCTTTGTGTTAGTTTTAATCATTTTATCATACACTAATTTAACGTAGGATCAGATAAAATATGACTATTGAGAGGAAGGAGGATATGCTTTTTTGAAAAGTAGACTCACTTGGAAAGACTACATGAAACCAAGTAGAGAGAAAAAAATGCTGAATGGTATAAATATTAAAAAACACAAGATGGTAGAAAAATAGAAAATTGTTTAAAAAATCTTGAAGTCATCTACATGCAGACTGACTTGCAAATATTTATAAGTTGTTATTCAGATCTAAGGAATGTAAAATTATAAAAGTAGATGGGTGTGTTTATGTGTTTTTCCCTAAATTAGACATTTAAATTGGTACATTATACTTAAGAAAAAGGTATTAGACTTGCATATATATAGTTTTATATATATATACACACACATATATGTATATATACATACATATGTGTATATATATGTACATATGTAGGTGTGTGTGTGTGTGTATATACTTGCACAGTTCAGCTATCCTGAGTATTATAATCAAAACAGGATATACGTCCAAGGAAGACAGAATGATCAAAATCATTTTGGACTTTATAGGTAATTTAAGGGCACTGGTGAATTAATATTTTAAGAGTATAATCTTCTGATTTTGTTTTATAAAGAGCTTACTAGTGACTGAATGGAGAGGGAGAAAGGGAAATAGAAAGCAATTACAGTATTTCAACCAATGAATGACAATGATTTGGATGAAAATTGCGAAAAAAGATTAAATAAACTAAATTTAACAGCCAACAAATTACATCTTTTTCCTAAAGTAGTGTGAATTGAATTGGGTTTTCATCTGTTGAAATCAAATAGAACTACTTAAACAAATCATATCTGATTCTGCAGTTAAGTAAGATAACGCATGAAAAATTCCCTCGAATTTGGCATTAAATATAACAGAATTGAAGCCAGTTGTGGTTATACTTATTTTAACAAATTACTAAAAATCTCCTCTGATATGCTTATAAATGTGTGCAATATGTGAGCTATATTAGATTCAAATTATTTTTATAGAAGTGCTCTAAAACTATGATGGTTAAAGCTAATTGTGGTGTCTGCTGTTTTATTTTTTGCCTCATATCATGTATAAATTAATTAAATTTAATTATAAAATCTTGTTTTTAAAACTGTTGGTACAGAAAATTTAAAGAATATTTAATGGGTTCAATAAAATAATAGAACTTTAAAATCACTTTAAAATATTGGAATTACAGAGTAAATCTATCTAGTTTAATTTATAGCATATATGTTTTTAATGATGAAAAATAATCTTCACTATATCAATTTATATGATACAAGGTGGCATAAACTTGGATTCATAGAAACTCACCTTAATAATATCTAATGTTTTAGAAGTTCCTAAACTGGTCAGATGGCCTAAGATGAAATGGTGGATAAGAAACAGGACTGATGTGCAGTTTCCACTTGGATAGATAGAATAGTCTGTGGAGACTCACATTATCAACTTTTGCTCCAATAGCCAAAGCAGAAACATACCAGGAAAATCAAAATAATTCACAGACCCTTTGAAAGAAGTGGCTTACCATTGCAAACTCCATGAGATAGCCAGAAAAGTGTGAGTTTCCAAAGCGTGAGTGGGGGAAAAGTCTGTCTCTGAACATACATCCCCACTGGGGAACCTGAAAATCCAGATCATGGGAGAATAATTTAAACTTACCTAGAGCTGAAATGGAATTAGGGAGCTGAGTGAAATATAAAAGTAGAAGACGTAGTGGGAAGAGCCTTGTAGGCAGTCCTAGTTTCCAGCTTGAGCCCAGGAAAGCCATCCCTGGCTTCATCTCCAAGGGCTCCTTGGGGAATGCAACCTGTGGAATTGAGGAGGGGCAATGGGGTGAAGGAAGCTACTAGCTAACTTGGTAATAATTTTGACGGAGCACAAATTTTCCTGAGCAGAATCTGGGGTGGGGCAAACAGGAAGTACAGATACAAGTGCAGAAGCTACAGCTGAAGGTGCAGTCAGGTGGGAAGGGGCAAGGCTGAGAGCCCTGCTTGCTTTCTCAGTGTGGAGGCTTATATCCTGGGGCAATATCTCAGCTCTGCTCATCAGCTGCCTGGATATAAATTTGGTGCTGTTTGCTATTAGCAGGGCATGGCAGAAGTGAAACTGGCCTTGATGGCTGCATGGGAGCTGGGTAAGGCTGTTACTGCCAGCATTTCCCCACTTCCCTGGTGACCTATATGATGCAGAAGAGGCATCCATAATCCTCCTGGAGACATAATCCCATTGGCCGGAGAACCACACCCCATACCCCACAGTGGCTGCAGTAAGCTCTGCCCAAGAAGAGTCTGAGCTCAGCCACATCTAATGCTACCCCCACTTAATGATATTTCTTGACATACCCTGGTAGCTGAAGACAGAAGACAAACTCTTAGAAACTCTGTCCATCACCTGCAAAACTCAAATACTTATCCTGGACAACATAGGAAAAGCTAATATCACCCTTCTACCACTGGAGCTGGTGCTCTCTTGCAAGCAGTACCAACTGGCTGGAGATCAACCAACTCAAGACATTATGGCAACTCATAACAGAACAACCCTGCTCCAAAAAAGGAGAAAACAATAGCTAATTCCACCACCTGCAACATCCTGGATAACCAGAGATCCTAAGTCTATCCACATGACAACTTCACTGCTAGCATAACCAGCATTTGAGAAATCCAGCGCACTAAACAAACGACAACCAAGGACTCTCACGGAGTCCACTTCATTTCCTTGCCAACTTCACTGGGGCACGTGCTGGTATAAAAAAAAAAAAAAAAAAAAAAAAAGCTATTCAGGTAACTAATAGCATGATGAATTGAATGTAAATAGCCTAAATGCTCCACTCAAAAGATACAGCATGATAGAATGGAAAAAAAAAAAAAAAAAAAAACACCAACTAAGTATCTGATGTCTTCAACAGACTCACCTAACACATAAGGAATCGCATAAACTTAAGGTAAAGGAGTGGAAAAATATATCCTATATAAATGGAAACCAGAAGTGAGCAGTAGTACCTATTTTTAATAAGACAAAATGGACCTTAAAGCAACAACAGTTTAAAAAGACAAAGAAGGATATTATATAATGATAAAAGAATTAGTCCAAATGGAAAATATCACAATCCTAAATATAATATGCACCTAACACTGTAGCTCTCAAATTTAAAAAACAATTACTACTTGACCTAAGGAACAAATATAGAGTGACTTCAATACTCCACTGACAGCACTAGACAGATCATCAAGACAGAAAGTAAACAAAGAAACAATGGACTTAAACTATACTCTAAGCAAATGGATTTACAGAACGTTCTATCCAACAACTGCAGAATATACATTGCTTTCATCAGCACATGAAACATTCTCCAAGATGGAGCATATAATAGGCCACAAAACAAGTCTCAATAAATTTAAGAAAATCAAAATTGTATCAAGTATTCTCTCAGACAACAGTGGAATAAAACAGGAAATTAATTCCGAAAGGAATCCTCAAAACTATACAAATACACATAAGTTAAATAATCTGCTCCTGAGTGAACATTGGGTCAACAATTAAATTAAGATAGAAATATAACAATTCTTTGAACTGAATAGTAATAGTGACAAGACCTATCAAAACCTCTGGGAAAGAGCAAAAAGTGAGGCTAGGAAAAAGGTCCATAACATTAAATACCTAAAAAGTCTGAAAGAACACAAATAGACAATCTAAGTTTACACCTGAAGGAACAAGAGAAATAAGAACAAACCAAATCCCCAAGTCAAGAGAATAAAAGAAATAATAAAGAGTAGAGCAGAACTACATGAAATCGAAACAATAACAATAAAAAAAATACAAAAGATAAATGAAACAAAAAGCTGATTCTTTGAAAAGATAAACAAAATCAATGATCCATTAGCAAGGTTAACCCAGAAATGAAGAGAGAAGATTCAAGTAAGCTCAATTAGAAACAAAACAGGAGATATTACAACTGATTCCACAGAAATACAAAAGATCATTCAAAGTGACTATGAACAGTTTTACACACATAAACTAGAAAACCTAGAGGAGATGAATAAATTCCTGTAAATATACAACCCTCCTAGATTAAATCAGGAAAAATAGAAACTCTGAACAGATCAATAGCAAGTAGTGAGATTGAAATTGTAATAATAGTTTGATTGTACTGTGGTCTGAGAGACAGTTTGATATAATTTCTGTTCTTTTACATTTGCTGAGGAATGCTTTACTTCCATCTATGTGGTCAATTTTGGAATAAGTGCGATGTGGTGCTGAGAAGAATGTATACTCTGTTGATTTGGAGTGGAGAGTTCTGTAGATGTCTATTAGGTCGGCTTGGTGCACAGCTGAGTTCAATTCCTGGATATTCTTGTTAACCTTCGGTCTCGTTGATCTGTCTATTGTTGACAGTGGGGTGTTAAAGTCTCCCATTATTATTGTGTGGGAGTCTAAGTCTCTTTGTAAGTCTAAGGACTTGCTTTATGAATCTAGGTGCTCCTGTATTGGGTGCATATATATTCAGGATAGTTAGCTCTTCTTGTTGAATTGATCCCTTTACCATTATGTAGTGGCCTTCTTTGTCTCTTTTGATCTTTGTTGATTTAAAGTCTGCTTTATCTTTTGAGCCTATGTCTGTCTCTGCATGTGAGATGGGTCTCCTGGATACAGCAACTTGATGGGTCTTGACTCTTTATCCAATTTGCCAGCTTGTGTTTTTTAATTGTAGCATTTAAACCATTTACATTTGAGATTAATATTGTTATGTGTGAACTTGATCTTGTCATTATGATGTTAGCTGGTTATTTTCCTCGTTAGTTGATGCAGTTTCTTCCTAGCATCAATGGTCTTTACAATTTGGCACATTTTTTCAGTGGCTGGTACTGGTTGTTTCTTTCCATGTTTCGTGCTTCCTTCAGGACCTCTTGTAGGGCAGGCCTGGTGGTGACAAAATCTCTCAGTATTTGCTTATCTGTAAAGGATTTTATTTCTCCTTCATTTATGAAACGTAGTTTCATAAGTTTGGTTGGATATGAAATTCTAGGTTGAAACTTCTTTTCTTTAAGAATGTTGAATATTGGCCCCCATTCTCTTCTGGCTTGCAGAGTTTCTGCCAAGAGATCCGCTGTTAGTCTGATGGGTTTCCCTTTGTGAGTAACTTAATCTTTCTCTCTGACTGCCCTTACCATTTTTCCTTCATTTCAACTTTGGTGAGTCTGACAATTATTTGTCTTGGAGTTGCTCTTCTCGAGGAGTATCTTTGTGGCATTCTCTGCATTTCCTGAATTTGAATGTTGGCCTGCCTTGCTAGGTTGGGGAAGTTCCTCCAGAATGTTTTCCAACTTGGTTCCATTCTCCCTGTCACTTTCAGGTACACCAATCAGCCATAGATTTGGTCTTTTCATATAGTCCCATATTTCAAAAATGTCAACAAAAAGTCCAGGACCTGATGGATTCACAACTGGATTCTATCAGACATTCAAGGAAGAATTGATACTGATCCTACTGGGAATATTCCAAAAGATAGAGAAAGAGGGAATCCTCCCTAAACCATTCTGTGATATCAGTATTAAGCTAATACCAAAACCAGCAAAGGATATGACAAAACAATAAAACTATAGACCAATATCTCTGATGAACATAGATGCAAAAATCCCAGAAAAGTAATAGCTGACAGAATCCAACAGCATATCAATAATATAATACAACATGATCAAGTGGGTCTCATACCAAGGATGCAGGGCTGGTTTAACATATGCAAGTCAATAAATGTGATACACCACATACACAGAAGTTTTAAAAATCACATGATTATCTCAATAGATTCATTTGACAAAATTCAGCATCCTTTTATGATTATAACTCTCAGCAAAATTGTCATTGAAGGGACATAACTTAAGGTAACAGAAGCCATCTATGACCAAACCACAGCCAACATTATACTGAACATGGAAAAGTTGAAAGCATTCTCCCTGAGTAATGGAACAAGATAAGGAGGCCCACTTTGACCACTACTATTCAACATAACACTGGAAGTCCTAGCCAGAGTCAGACAAAAGAAAGAAAGCACATCCAAATTAGTAAAAAGGAAGTCAAACTGTCACTTTTCACTGATGATATGATTGTATACCTAGAAAACACTAAAGGTTCATCTGAAAAGATTCTAGATCTAATAAATGAATTCAATATAGTTTCAGGACATAAAATCAGTGTACAAGCTCAGTAGCACTGCTATATGCCAACAGCGACCAAGTTGAGAATCAAATTAAGAACTCAGCTCTTTTTAAAGCAGCTGTAAAAGAATTAAAACACTTAGGAATATACCTAACCAAGGAGATAAAAAATCTCAAGAAAAACTACAAAACACTGCTGAAAGAAATCATAGAAGAGAAAAACAAATGGAAACACATCCTATGTTCATGTAAGGGTAGAATCAATATTGTGAATATGACCATAATGCCAAATGCAATCTATAAAGTCAATGCAATTCCCATCAAATTATCATCATCCTTTTCACAGAACTAGAAAAAACAATTGTAAAGTTTACATGGAACAAAAAAAGAGCCTGTATAACCAAAGCAAGACTAAGCAAAAAGAACAAATCTGCAGGCATCACATTACCCAGCTTCAAACTGTACTACAGTTTTATGGCACTTGTATAAAAATAGGCTCATTGTTCAATGGAACAGAATAGAGAGCCCAGAGAAAAAGCCAAATATTTACAGACAACTGATCTTCGAGAAAGCAAACAAAAAGATAAAGTAGGGAAAGTACATCCTATTCAATAAGTAGTGCCAGGATAATTGGCAAGCCACATATATATGGAATGAAACTGGATTCTCATCTCTCATCTTATACAAAAAGCACTCAAGATGGATCAAAGACTTGAATCTAAGACCTGAAACCACAAAAATTATCGAAGACAACATCAGAAAACTCTTCTAGACATTGGCTTAGGCAAATAGTTCATGACCAAGAACCCAAAAACAAATGCAACAAAAGAAAAGGTAAACAGATTGGGCTTAATTAAACTAAAAAGCTTCTGCACAGCAAAATAAATAATCAGCAGAGTAAACAGGAAGCACACTGAGTGGGAGAAAATATTCACAAACTATGCATTCAACAAAGGACTAATACCTAGAATCTATAAGGAACTCAAACAAAACAGCAAGAAAAAATAAGTAATTCCATCAATAAGTGGGCTAAGGACATGAATAGAAAATTCTCAAAAGAAGATACGCAAATGGCCAAGAAAAATGAAAAAATGCTCAACATCACTAATGATCAGAGAAACACAAATCAAAACCACAATGTAATACTACCTTACTCCTGCAATCATGGCCATCACTAGAAAAACAAAAATATAATACATGTTTTCATGGATGTAGTGAAAAGGGAACACTTTTACACTGCTCGTGGGGGTATAAACTAGTACAACTACTATGGAAAACAGTATGGAGACTGCTTAAAGAACTAAAGGTAGATCTGCCATTTGATCCAGCAATCCCACTACTGGGTATCTATCTAGAGGAAAATAAATCTTCATATGAATAATACACTTTCACATGCATGCTTATAGCCACACAATTTGCAATCATAAAAATATGAAAGATGCCTAAATTCCCATCAACCAACAAATGGATAAAGCAAATGTGATTCATATGTATATGTGTGTGTGTGTGCGTGTGTGTATAGATATACACATACATGTACATACATACACACATGCACACACCATGGAATACTACTCAGCCATAAATAGGAATGAAATCATGCCATTATTGCCAATGGATGGAATTTGAGACCATTATTCTAATTGAAGTTACTCAGGAATAGAAAACCAAACATTGTATGCTCTCACTTAGAAGTGGAGGCTAAGTTATGAGGACACAGGGGCACAAGAATGACATAATGGACTCTCGGACTTGGGGCAATGGTGGGAGGAGGGGGAGAACAAAAGACTACACATTGGCTACAGTGTACACTGCTAGGGTGATGAATGCATCAAAATCTCAGAAATCACCATTGAAGAATTTATCCATGTTACCAAACCTCACCTGTTCCCCATAAACTACTGAAATAATTTTTAAAAATAATAATTCCAAACTGGAAAAAACATGCAGTCAAAAGCCTCCAGCCAAAAAATTATAACAATTGTGATTGAGTGCAAAGGTTGAATAGTGTTGTTTAGATAATAATAAATTGAGAGGCTGAAGTGGTGATACTACTTTCAGACAAAGTAGAATCAAGAGCAAGGAAATTGCCAGGAATAAAAAAGGGATAATTATAGAATGATAAAAGGGTCAATTCACCAAGAGGACATAATAATTGTAAATGTGTATGCACTTAACAACACAACCTCAAAATAAATAAATCAAATACTGATAGAACTAAAATTAGAAACAGACTAATCTGCAATTGTAGGTGGAGATTTCAACAACCCTCTCTCAACAATTGATGCAACACTAGAGGAAAAGTCGGCAAGGATACAGAAAAGTTCAACAACACCAAACCCAACTTGATATTTATGTAACAGTCCATCCAACAACAGCAAAATACACATTATTTTCAAGTAACCAGTACATAGATAGATAGATAGATAGATAGATAGATAGATAGATAGATAATAGATAGAAAACACACACACGTATGTGTAGATAGATAGATAGATAGATAGATAGATAGATAGATAGATAGATAGATATAAATATAAGTATATAGATACATAAACTGTGTCCTGGGTTATAAATTTTTAAGTAAGCAGAGACATCAATATATACTTTACCAAAGGTGATATACAGTGGGCAAATATGCACAGATATTCAACATCACTAACCATTAAGGAAATGCAAATTAAGACTATGCTGAGATACCACCATACACATATTAAAATAGCTTTCAAATAAAAAAATGGAAATACTGCTGAGTATGCAGAGAACTGTATGTCTCATATATTGCTGGTGGAGATAGCTTGGTAGTTTAATATATTTTTCCCAGATGACTCATCAATCACACTCTTTGGCATTTATCCAAAGAAATGGGAACTCACGTAAAACAAATTTGTACACAATTGTTCCCACTTGCTTTATTAAACCTGACAAAAACTGTAAACAAGTGAAATGTCCCTCCATAGGTGAATGGATAAACAAACTGTGATACATCTATTTAAACATTCTCATTCAACAATAAAAAGGAAGAGAAAATTGAAAAAAAAAGAAGTTCATAAGTTCAATATAAGCTCTAGTTGTGTTCACCTAATTGATGAAATAAAAATAAAATTAGTTAATATCAATGACATACATTTTTATGTAAATTATTCAAAGTTCTTTCTGAAATATTAGACCATTAATAATTGCCACAATTTAATATAGACATAGATAACAGTCAGAAATATGTCCGATAGTGCCAGAAATCATGACTTATTAGAAATTCATGATTATAAGATTTGCAAAGAGATGACATGAGGACACAATAGCTGAATTCAGGTGATTTAAAAGTTGTTCATGTAAAATTTTCGTATATACTATTCCAGAGAAGAGATCTACATTATGTGATAGAAAAAGTAAAATGTTTGAAGCTGCAAAGAGACACCAATCTGTTGAATATAGGAAAGAACATAGTAAGATTCTTACCTCCATCTTAACAGTCTTACAAAGACTCATTATGTGTTCAAAGCCAGGGCAGTTATCAGCTTGGAAGAGTGGAGGTGACATGTGAAAAATGAAAATGAGTGGTTGATTCTCAGGTCTTTTCAGATCCTAATTTTTCATGCTTCAATAATATCTGTGAAAAGTTTATATAGATAGATGACAGATGATAGGTAGAGAGATACATAGCTAGGTATGTATATTGATCAGTCAATTAGAAAAAATATACAATTCAGAATAAATTATAATAAAGGTGAAAGATATATTCAAAAATTCAACCTCACAATATATTTAAATTACATAATACTGACTTACTTCTTATCATCCTTTTAGTTTACTAACTGAAATAATGTACTCTTGACCCTAGATCTAAAAAAACAAAACAAAACAAAACAAACAAACAAACAAACAAAAAGCCTTGTCTTATCTAGACAAGAATTCTGGCAGTTCCTACAGATTGTCTGCTAATCTAATGTGGCAGATGGTTGATAACAGTTTGAAACAAAGACTCAGTTCAATCATTAGAGCAGAAGAACATGAAATTAATCAAAATTCTAAATTGATCCAGTGATAAGTTTACTCGCCTACCACAGCTCAGGAAGCTTCAGGCTGAGAGCCTGTGGTGGGAAAGAACATGATTGACTCCTGTAATTCCTTCCTGGCCGCCTCTTTTCTTATTCTTACGACTTCCCAACTGCTCCATTGATCTCTGGGGAAGGAAAGGCACAAGAATACCGCAGTTCGTACTTTCATCAATACTTTCCTAAACTGGCTTCCTTCTCTACGGACCATGCTGCAGTTTAAAGATGACTCTTTTTTTCTTCTAGGACACTATTTTGAGGCGATTTGGACATTCCATGTAAGGTTGGTCCAAGTGCATTTTCCTTCAGTGTTTCAGATTCGTCTTTTTTTTTTTTTTTTTTTTTTTTCAGAGTCTCGCTCTGTCGCCAGGCTGGAGTGCAGTGGCGTGATATCGGCTCACTGCAACTTCTGACTCCAGAGTTCAAGCGAGTCTCCTGCCTCAGCCTCCGGAGTAGCTGGGATTACAGGCACGCGGCACCACGTCCAGCTAATTTTTGTATTTTTACTAGAGATGGGGTTTCACATGTTGGCCAGTATGGTCTCAAACTGCTGACCTCGAGATCGGCCTGCCTTGGCCTCCCAAAGTGCTGGGATTACAGGCGTGAGCCACCGTGCTCGGCCAATTCATCTTCATTCTAATGAATCACTTGTACTCCATCCTTAGTCCTCATTCATTCACTCCCAGCTTCTTGCTACTGGGTTCTTGATACCCATCTACTTTGTCTTGTTGCCCTTGTGCTTTTGTCTTTCATGTGGGCCGCATATCTTCTTCTGGAAACCCACATGAAATCCCTGCCCAGTAAACTAGGAAAATGGAAGCAATCCTGTATCAGTGACGCTTCCCAGCTCTAGCATCCATGCTATCAGAGAAACTCTGGTCCTCGATGTTTCTCAGGCCCCTTCTACACCACCCCGCACACCAGGAGTGTTTGACACTTACTAAAGGATTTTTGGACACAGCCAAAATCTGCTTGGGTTTGACAGGAGGGCACGGGCACTAGGTTTCCCATGATAGAGAGCTGGATGAGATCACACTAAAGAGTTCTCCTCACAAGATGATCTCACTCATTCTCCTAAAATTTTTGTATTTTTAAAATATTTGAAGGTGTTCAAAATCAAAGAAACTGGTTGAAGTCAGTATCATTTGAAAATAAGTGCGTGGTTATTTGGCAAATCACTTTCAAATATCGTGTCAATTTTACCTTGTGTCTAGCATTAACTTCTGATCTAAAACTTCTGTTTTAAAGAGAATTATTGAGAGAAAATCAAGATGTATGCTGGAGTTTGTAGTGTCTATTGTTTCCATCTTTATGTTCCTGTGTATCTAGGGTTTAGCTCCCACTTACAAGTGAGAACATGTGATATTTTTTTTTCCTGTTTCTGCATTAATTCGCTGAGGATAATTGCCTCCAGCTGCATCCGTGTTGCTGCAAGGGACACAATTTTATTCTTTTTATGGCTATGTAGTATTCCACGGTGTATATATACCACATTTTCTTTATTCCATCCACCACTGATGGGCACTAGGTTGCTTCCATGTCTTTGCTATTGTGAATAGTGCTTTGATAAACACAGGAGGTGTGTTTTTGGTAGAATAGCTTACTCTCCTTTGAGTATGTATCCAGTAATGGGATTGTAGGAGTGGTAGCAGAGAGAGAGATATGAGCTGAAAAACTTTCTATTTGGTGCCATGTTCACTATCTGGGTGAAGGGATAAAAAGAAGCCCAAACTGCAGCATCACACAATACACTGTTGTAACAAACCTGCATATAACCCCCTTGAATCTAAAGTTAAAATTAAAAATCCGTTGGAGACAAGAACCCAAACTGCTGGTAGCAGAGTGAAGGGCTGTGTTGGAGTGTTCATAATAAGAGCAGTGAGTAAAACAGGAATAAGTAAGTCCCTTCTTCCCTCCTCCCATCTTTCAATATTCCTTTTCTGCTCTTTTTAGCATAAACATAGGAGAGTGCTCCCTCATAAAGGAGAATTCTGGTTTTCAGAATTCTAAACCTGACATTCAAAGCAGGATATAGAAGAATGGATTTGAGCTGAAAGATAATAGCTTGAGAATAAGCACAGATCCTAATACATTTCTCCAATTTTGTTTTTTTAGGAGAAAAGCCAAATTGCAAATGTAATGGTACAATGGTGGACTCCTGAAGGTGTTATTACCAGTTTCATCTTGTAAACTTGGTAGATTTTAATCTGGGTATCACAGCTGATCTTCAGGATATCCATGTACTGATGAAATTTTATTTATTTATTTATTTTTCTGTGTCATTTATATATCTTTTGGATAAGTGGGTTTGTAATTTTCACTAGTTACAAAGAAAACTGTAACTTTCCTAGAAATTTTTGGGAAAAAAGATCTATGTTGGGCAGATCTAGAAATCTTAAAATGAGAATAACAGACATTGTAAAAGAAAAAGCAGAGTGGAATGGGAAGGAAAAAAATTCTATTGAAAAATATTTACCTGATACGTTGGGAAAATGGACTCTTTAAATTGGAAGTGCGTATTACATCCAGATTAACACAAAAATCATTTTCATATATCCCCTGAAAAAATGTCTGTTACATAAATATATATAGAAAATAACTCAAAATTTCTAGATGTACAGAAAACATTGCTTACAGAGTTCAAATAGCTGATTGAACCCACAACTCTCAAAATGAACATATTAGACACTCTATCATACTTTTTTTTTTCCTTATAGATACACCTTAAGGACATTTTGTCTATTTTTAAAAATTAGGATTTCTTTGAGTTTGAGTCTATTGTATTGACACCATTGAGTCTATATGTAATTTAGAACTTTCCTTCACTATGATTTCAAGCATCTATTTCATCTTACTTCTGTTTTGAACCACCAGTTCACTAGATCTCTTTTGTGCTTGCCCTTTTGTTGGAACAAGTTTCATTTCCTTCTTGACAAGAATGATGCATACTAAAAAATCACAAAACAACTTCAAATATGTTATATCAAAATACTATGAAATACTTTCATGTTGCTACAAGTTGTGTTCAAGAGAGAATATTAAAAATAAAACAACCAGAATCTCCTTAATGACTTGCTTTGGCATAGTATTTTTTATGATAATATTAGGATGGTAGAAATGGATAACATCCACCCCCAATCCCATTCTCACTCTCTCACCATCTTCCTTACAATTCTAGCTAAATAGAATTACTTGCAGTTGCACCTTAAATCGATGGCAATTTATTAGTACATATGTATGTTTTGTGTTTTCCTTTTCTCTCTTGAAAAACTGTTGTCAATGACTTCATTTTATTCAATTTATTTTTTAAAGGACTGTGTTAGATTACATTAATATTAAAAAGTAGTTTGATTCCTAGGTATTTTATTCTCTGTGACCTTCACAAGAAAGTTCTGCCCATTGTTGCATCATAGAAATAGAAACAGATGTAAATATGAATATCTTAGTTGGAAAGATAAAACAAAACAAAACAAAAAATAGTAACTCCTTCTCCCTGAACTCTGTAATATGAGGGTGTTTTCTATGAGTTAAATTTCACTAGTCCATTCATCATATATGACTTATTTGACATTGGGATTGGAGTAGATGTGACATTAACAGTGCTTTTAGTGTGCTTGTGTGGTTAGGTATGTCATCTTGCATATCTGCCTTTTCTAAGAGAAAAGTTATGACTCAGTAGCTGTTGCCCCTTAGCCTAGAATCCAGGAGGAACATTTCTGGAGCAGAGACTCTTAAGCTAAGTTTATGTAAAAAAATGACACCAGAATGGGAGGAGTGTAATTTGGAGAAAAAAAAAATTAGAATAAATGGCAGTTAATTTTAGATAAGTGCTAATAGTGAGAAAACTGATACAGGAGGTCAGAAAAATAGCAACTTATTTTCTTTACTACCAAAATATTTGATGAAATTTTGCTTGTCGTATTTCAAAAAAGGCATAAATCATCCCCAAAGTATTTAGAAAGTACAGTGGACAATCCGAGGCAAAACATGGAAATCATGAACTGGTTGCTACTAGCTGTATTTCATAGTTACTACTAGAAAGAGGTAAGCTGAGAAAAAAATTACCAGTTTGCAACAGAATTTTGAGCAAGTATAGAGAACCTAGAAATTACAGTTTTAGAAAATAATACTGCTTTTCACCAAATAGAGTATGACTATTATTATATATAATAAGGAAGAACACATATTAGGTATGTTGCTTGAATATACTTAGTTACTTCTTCTGAAGGAAATTAGTGTCAAATAAACCCATTTAAGCTAGAAAAAAGTATTTGAAGAAAATTGTGGTCTCACTGCAACCTGATCTGCTCAATTTCAAAAGGATTGCAATTAAGTCTAGAGACAGAAATATCCTAAAAATAATTGAGGATGTGGCTGTTGGCACACGGAACTGACTGGAATCTAAGACTTATACAACCGAAATATTTATAAAAACGATGTTGTAAAAGTACTGCTAGTTAGATCACAAAAGACAAAAACTATGCAGGTTATAAAATGTCTTTTGGTCTTAAATTTTCAAAGATAGTCGTCAGGTTGAGAGGGCATCTCAAAAACCCCAAAAGAAAAATTATTTAATTCTTTTTAATTCTTAAATTCTTAACCAATTATTCAGAATTGGCCGAAGAGCATGATGCCAAAAGAAGACACTTCCTGAGGGCAGAGCCAGGAGCTCTGATAATAGAAAGCTTGCCTAATAAAGAAATATTCTTCCCCTCCCAGAGTAGGGACATCTAGTAACATTTATCCAGAATTATTATGGTCTTGTGACTTCCATATGTCTTGGGAGATTAATACTTCCACATCCGATATTTGAATGTTGACCATGAGTAATGATTATCTTAGATAACACAGACCATCTAAGTTACCTAAGGTCTTAGATAACGGATTTTTGGTTCAGAGGACTCTGGATCAAAAATTGCTGAATTAAGATTTCATAGGCGCTTCAATAATCTGGACTTTCAAACCTGATGCCATAATTAAAAAAATAGTTTTTTAGAATTTGCACATTTCACATGTCAGAAGAAATATACAAAACCATGGTAGTCGGAATATAATTAAAAAATATTTGCTTCTTCTACTTGATTTCCGTGGTAGGAACATACTTCCTAAACTGTCTTTGAGCTCAGTCAAGTAACTGCTTTAATTAATGAAAACTTTAATCAATGTTAAACAATCTAAGGCTAAAAATCTTTTTTGTATTTCATGTGCTTTTGTGTTTTTGTAATCACCATGAAAAGAAATTATCCTGTATATGTGCTTAACTATCAGTTCAAGCCCTTCGATGAGCACATGTGTGGCAGAAGCATTTTAGCTGACCTATGGACCTGAACCATAAAATATAGTTACTAAAATCTGAGCCAGAATGACTGAGTCAATTCTAAACTAAATGACATGAATAGTGATTTTTGTAATTTTAATAAATATGTTCATTTATAGAAAAATTAACTTTGAAATATCTTCTATGTAGTGAAGTATCTTTGAAAATAATTATGTGGTAAAATTGACATAATTGAGCTTATTTTTCTATAGTTTTTCATGAAACTGTTCTTTAGATTTCAATAACTTAACATTGTTTCCATTAACATGTTTAATAATTTAGATTTATTTCAAAAATTTTTAAAAACAACTTATACTTTTATAAAAGATCAAAATAATCATTATTGTAATCAAGGATAGACACATTGATCAGTGGAAGAAAATAGAATCTATAAATGGACCCATATTAATATAGCCAATAGATTCTTGACAAAAGTGTAAAGCAGTTCCATGGTGAATGGATATTCTTTTCAGCAAATGGTGCTGGAAACATTTGATATCCATATGCAGAAAGCTGAAGCTCCACCCATACCTCATACTGTATACAAACATTAACTGAAGATGAATCATATAACTTAATTTAAAATGTAAAATTAATAAAACTTAAAAGAAATATGAGAAAACCCCTGCAGCCTTGAGTTAGGCAAAATTATTACATACAATAGTAAAAATGAGCTTCTAAAAGAAAAAAAAAAAAAACATAAAAATGAATTCACTAAAATTTAGGAAATTTTACTCTTCAAAAATCACTTTTAAGAGAATCACAAGACATTGAATTAGAGACCATATTTGTAGTTGACATATCAGAGAAATGACTTGTTTCTAAAATACATTTTTTAAAAATATCAAAATTCAACAATAACAAACATTTCAATAAAAATCAGGCAAATGTTGCGAGGCCGAGGCAGGTGAATCATGAGGTCAAGAGATTGAGACCACCCTGGCCAACATGGTGAAACCCTGTCTCTACTAAAAATACAAAAATTAGTTGGGAGTGGTGGCACATGCCTGTAGTCCCAGCTACTCAGGAGGCTGAGACTTGAACCCAGGGAGGCGGACGTTGTTGTGACCTGCGATCGCGCTACTGCACTCCAGCCTGGCAAAAGAGCAAGACTCCGTCTCGGGGAAAAAAAAAAAAAAAAAAAAAAAATCAGGCAAATGATTTTAGCTGACACTTCCAAGAAGGTATAAGAGGTGACTCAAGTCAGTGAGAAGAAAATAATCACAAATCAATGAAATACAAATTAAAATCACAATTTGATTTCATTATACATCATTAGCTGAGGGAAAAAAGATAAATACCATGAGCTGGTTAGAATGCAAAGAAACTAGAATAGTTGCCCATGGCTGGTGGGAAGGCAAATTAGTATAGCCACTTTGGAAAATAGTTTGGCAGTATTACCTAAATTTAACCATACATTTATCATGTCACTATCAATATTATTGCTCATTGCTCACTTATTAATCAAACATATTTATGTAAACACTTATAGCAAATGTTTATGGTAGCTTGATTTGTAATTGTAAAAAAACATGGAAACTGCATATTTTCAGTTCACACAACTACTTTTGTGGGTTTTTTAAATAAAAATAATTATTATTCTTAGTTATAATATATACAGCTACTTTAAAATATATTTATTTCTAGAAATATGCCTCTCTTATTAAATATATTGGGATTTAACACAGTGCATTTACATCATGCTTCCATTTAAAATCTTCAGTGAATGGAACTACGCACAAGAGGAAGAGAAGTAAAATCTATACTGGAACTGGAAACTTGAACAGGAGTCTGTGAATTATTCAAAATCCAAAAATGCATCTACGGCTCTCTAAAAAAAAGAATGTATGATTTTATTTCCCTCCTATATGTGTTCTCATCTTTTTTGAATGTTCTTGGAACATTTTAAATGCTTTTAATCTATTCAGTCATGATTTTTTTCTGACATGTGAATTACATGCATTTGTCAGTATATTTTAAAATATTAGGATAGACAAGACTGTTCTGATTATTACATTATCTTCACATTTAATACAGTTTTGGCACAGAGTGAGCATAATAACAATCTGCATTTTGATAATTTATTTTTAGGTACCACTTGTAATGATCTATTTTTTTAATCTCCATTCTTTTCTCCTGTGAACATTCATCTTGGCAGACACTCGAAGTACATATCGTTGTGCATGAAACGTTTTGTAAAGCTTTCTAAATGTCTTGGTTAGGACGTAACTTGCCTTGATGAATGAAAACTTAGGTAGATGCTAAATAATCAAAAGTTTGTTTGTTTGTTTATTTATTTATTTTTGCATGGCATGTTGTCTTGTGTTTCAGTGGTCATGATAAAATGTTCTTGAATATATGCTCACCTATTAGTTCAAGCCTTAAATGAACTCAAGTGGCAGAGCCATTTCAGCTAAACTGTAGCTAATACCATAGCTATAATTCTCCTTATACACCAAATAATACAGCTAGTTACGCTCTTCACAGTCACCTAAAAAGTTTAAAAAATTAGTTCATTCAAGATATTTTATGAGCAAAATATTTTCTTGATATAAACATTTCTTTCTATAAAAAAATCATGAACATTCCATGTACAGAGTTATATATTTTTTAAATATTTAAACATTGATATATACTTGATCACTATAGAAAAAATTTCTAGTTATATCCTAACATGGACTACCTTTTAAAAATTCTATAATAAAATTCTAATATTGATAATTCTCTCTGGTTCTGAATTATTAAGTGATGTTGATGAAGGTAATTTCTTCTTGCATACATGTCATAAGTTGAAAATATATACATTTAATTTCAATCACATGTCCAATATGATTTTAATCACATGTCCAATATGATTGTGATGAGAAATCACAATTCCTCATCAAAAATTCTTAAATACAAGAAAATATATAAAGTGAAACTTTTCCACTACAAATTTGGTAGGAAAAAAACAACCTGACCCAAACAGATTTGTCATCAAAATCTGAGCTGAATTAATATGAAGATTCTTTTAGTATTTAATTTTCTCTCTCTTATTGTGAATATTTTTTGTCCTATGCCTATATGTATATATTATATATATTTAATTCCAGCATACTTTACTAGACTTTGCTATCAATGGTATTTTATAGTGCAAAATGCTACATGTTGTCCTTTTTTTAAATCTATAAATGTCAGGAAGATAGCTAGCCTCAATAGTTTTGGATAAGAAAATGTAGATAGACTTGCCAGGTGCGGTGGCTCCCACCTGTAATCCCAGCACTTTGTGAGGCCAAGGCTGGTGGGTTACCTGAGGTCAGGAGTTCGAGACCTGCTTGGCCAGCATGGTGAAACCCCATCTCTACTAAAAATATAAAAATTAGCTGGGTGTTGTAGTGGGTGCTTGTAATCCCAACTACTCAGGAGGCTTAGGCAGGAGAATTGCTTGAACCCAGGAAGCGGAGGTTGCAGTGAACCAAAATCGTGCCATTGCATGCCAGCCTGGGTGACAAAAGTGAAACTCCATCTCAAAAAAAAAAGAAAGAAAGAAAAGAAAACGTAGATAAATTTGTATTGTATTATTTTTCCTTTATATGTCTGCTACTACTTCAAAATTATATTTTTGTGGACTCATTGTATACTAAAACAGTTATAGCTCTTTGTTGCAAATAACACCAAACTCAAAGTGTTTGTAACGAATGTGTAGTTTCTTTTTTTTCAACTTTTAAGTTCAGGAATACATGTCCAGGTTTGTTATATAGGTAAATTTGTGTCATGGGGCTTTGTTGTACAGATTATTTCATCATCCAGGTATTAAACCTAGCATATATTAGTTATTTTTTCTGACCCTCTCCCTCCTCCTGCCCTCTACCCCCTGTTAGGCCCTAATGTCTATTGTTCCCTCTATGTGTTCATGTGTTCTCATTATTTAGCTCCCACTTATAAGTGAGAACATATGATATTTCGTTTCTGTTCTCAAATGATAATGGCCTCTGCCTCCATCCATGGTCTCGTCAAGGACATGATCTTGTTCTATTTTATAGCTGCATAATATTCCATGGTGTTTATGCACTACATTTTCTTTAACTTTTCTATCATTAATGGGCATTTGGGTTGATTCCATGTGTTTGCTATTGTGAACAGTGCTGCAATGAACATATATGTGCATGTGTCTTCATGATAGAATGATTTAAATTCTTTGGGGTATATAGCCAGTAATGGTATTGCTGGGTCAATTGGTAGTTCTGTTTTTAGATTTTTGAGGAATGTCCACACTTTTTCCCAAGATGGTTGAATTAATTTTCACTCCCATCAACAATGTATGAGCATTTCTTTTTCTCTGCTACCTTGCCAGCGCATTATTTTTTCACTTTTTAATAATAGGCATTCTTAGTAGTGTCATATAAGTAATTTCTTAAAGGATTTTAGGTAGTTCACTGAATCTCTGAGACAGACTGTGACTAAGCCTTAGATACCTGATAGCAAAGAATAATATCTAAATACAATTTTCTAGAGGACTCTCAACGTGCTAATATAAACACCACAACTTGCATAATTACTATTTGTTACCGGACGGCTTCACTAACATTTCAGAGAGAGAAATGGACAGCCAATACTCTCTCTGAAGACAAGAGGTCTCTGGTACCGCCCTTCTTAGAAAGGATTCTGTGCAAATTCTTCGTTCTTATATTACTGGCTATTAAAAAGAAGTTTCATGATTGTGCTTTCATGATTGTGTTTTATTGTTAGAACAGATGCTATTTGCCTTTTTTCGATATTCAAAAGTGGGTGGGTGTCTTAGTTATTTGGGCTTCTATAGCAAACTACTATAGACTGAGTGACTTATAAACAACAGAAAATTACTTCTCACAGTTATGGATTCTGAGAAGTGCAAAATCAAGGTATGGGCAGATTGGATGCCTGATTAGGCCCGTGACCCAATTCATAGATGGCCACATATTCTCACTATATCCTCACATTGTAAGAGGGATGAAAAAGCTTTGATTTTTTTTTTTTAATATATACAATTACTAATCCTACTGATGATGGCTTTGTCCTGATAACCTAATTGCCTCCCAAAGCCTTAACGGTAGTATTTCAGCTTATACATTTTAGGGGATGGGATGCACAAACATTCTGACAACAGCAATGGGGAACGGATGTCCTTGATTCTACCGTGGAAAGTCTTGGGCTTAGAGCATAAGGAATTTCCCCAACATAGGAACATGTTAGCAATTGCTAGGCAGCTACAAAGACAGACTATTCTTTTCAAATAAAGTGTGCTCACTGTGTAACACCAATACACATAAGTATAAATAATATTGAATCATAAATATACTGATAGCAAATGCCTTCCTATACTACAATGAAATAATAATCTGTATATATAAAAACACTCTCATTTTCTATTTAAAATTTGAGAGGAAGTATTTTAAAACATTAGCAGTTGCTATGTGCAGATCTAAATCCACCCTCTCTGGATCATATCCATTCTTCTTTTGATTTTTTTTTTCTTGGTACTGTCACAATCTTTATTTAACTCACAGCTTAAATTTTAAAGTTAACTACCACAAAAAAAGATATAAATTGGTATAGAAAAAACTTTAAATACTTACGCCATTCATATATATTTATAATTACAGACTAAAGTATTTCCTTAACTATATCAAGAAAAGCTATTCAAGTAGGTGAGTAGATACTTGAATACTAGTGTCTCTAAATGGTCTCAAGATATAGTTGGCATTTACGATAACTCAGTATTCACTTGCTCTAAGCCCATACTGATAGGTTTTCTACTTCCTGGTGCAGCCCAAAACTTTATTCCTGAAAGACAAAAACCCTGTAGTTGAGGTAATCATTTGTTTATGATAGCATTTTTTTTTTTTTTTTTGACAGTGTCTTGCTCTGTCGTCCAGGTTGGAGGTCAGTGGTGTGATCTTGGTTCACTGCAACCTCTGCCTCCTGGGTTCAAGCAATTCTCCTGTCTCACCTTCCCAAGTAGCTGGGGTTACAGGTGACCGCCACCACGGCTGACTATTTTTGTATTTTTAATAGAGATGGGGTTTCACCATGTTGGCCAGACTGGTCTCAAACTCCTGCCCTCAGGTCATCCGCCTGCCTCGGCCTCCCAAAGTGCTGGGATAACAGGCGTGAGCCACTGCACCCAGCCAATGTTAGCATTCTTAAACATAATATGTTTCTTTGTTGGATTTCTTGAGTTTCAGTGTAAAATCTCTACTTACATAACTTATTTCTGCCTTTAAAAAATTATCCTGAATGAATCACTTTCATTTTTTAACAACTGTTAGGTCAAACAATACGGAAAAGTGAATCACGTAATTATGGACATCTCAGTGATACAATATCATCTGGTGTCCTATGGTTAGACATTTTGTCTATATCTGAACCTATATACTAAAGGATGTTTGTCAAAAGTAGAATGTTTTCTACTATGTCTTTGCTATCAAAACATGGTAGCCTTCCTTCTTATTATCCTAGCTAGGCTTCTCAAAGGGCACTTGAAACCTCCTGATCTACCACAAATGCTTTCCCCACTACGAGATCTATCGCTTTTTAAAGTGAAGTGGCGGAGCTGCCTATTTCCCATTTGAGACCGTACAACAAGCCTTTTGTTCTAAAGTAAAAATGGATGTGTGTTAGTAACTTGGCATGCAATACATCTAAATGGAACTCATTTTTTTTCTAAAATCAACTAGGTAACAGTAGTGTACAGGTATTACTGGAAATAGAACATGGCAGCACAGAGGCAATAATATTTAAACATTACAAATCTTTTTTATTTTTATCTCGAACATTGTATTTTGTGCTAACATTAAAATACAGATTAAATCATACTAATCCTTAAAAAACGCACGTCTTTATATTGTTCAAAATACAGATGCACTAACTGGGGGAAAAAAAGTGGTTTTATTTGCATTGTCCTTTCTTTCTGAACTGAAGGAGATTCTATATAGAACAACTTATTTTTACTTTTTGCAGGGATATCTCAATATATCCAGATCACTGGACCTCCAAAAATATTCACTGAGTAAAATACCTATTTATTTTTATGGTATCTCACAAAATTTCATAGAATGAAATGATGCTTTTTGCATTCCTTATCAGCATAAGATCACTGTTTGGAAAAGTGTAATGTCCTCTGGGACAGTACAATAATCAATATCCCTGCAAATTAAAATTTATTCTAAAGTTAGAAGGACAATGAAAAATTGTTAGCAGACAATGGATTGTTCTGCTACGTGGAAGAAACTACTTATAAGTATCTTGGGAAGGAGAAAGAAGAACGGAAAGAGAGAAAGACAGAAAGAGGAGCTTCTAAATTATCATTTGTTAAACAAATACCAGTAATTTGATTTGTGTTTGATTTTCTTTAGCAATCTTGCAATATCTGAATTAATGGCTGAAATTGAAGTCATTTCCTGCTTAAACCTAACATAATTTACTTTCATATTATAATATTACTATTGTTATATACATAGTGTTAAAATACATTGTACATTATATTAATAATAATAATGTATGGTTATAACAACTCTATTATTTCTCATAAGTCTAAGTTTCATTCATTGTGCTTGCTGTCCTGTGCCAGATTTGACTGCTCTTTGCTAACATGATTCACACATTAGTGATGACAGGGCAGGTTGGTACAGAATATTCTCAAATGGGATAACTCAGCTCTCCACCAACTCTGCTCCAAACCAGCTCTGCTCCACACATTTTATTCTCTAGCTTGCTACCAGGGGCATATTTTGATGGTTAGATAGAAGGACAAAATGAGCTGAAGAGCAAGCCCCACTGTGCAACTGCTTTTCCAGACTCACCTTGTGTCATATTTGCTAACATCTTGTTTGCCAACACAAATCATATACGTGTAACAGAGCGCCCATCCTCCATGGGATCATTGGTTTTAATAATGCATGGCGTGCTATTGAAAGCTTTTGCAAAGCTGAAAATAGAGGTATTCACTTTTATTCTTTTCTTTTCTCAATTTTTCTATTTTTCTCTCTCTCTTTTTCTTTTTTTTTTTTTTCTTTAATCTTCAAACTTAAATTCCTAACTCTACTTCTAAGCCCAATCACAAATGTTTGTTTTTCTACACTGGTTATTTTAAAATATAACAACTCTAACTTTCAGCAAAAAACAAAGGAACTGTTTACCTAAAGCCTTGTGTTTGTTTGTTTGTTTGGGCTTCTTAATCACATTTTAATTCTTTATTTTACTTTTTATTGTGTTGTTGTTGTTGAAATGTTTACTTGAGGGTTTGGCTTTTAATTAAACCTCCTGATTAGCTCATCAAGCTGATTAGGGATAATCTCTTTCCAATAGTCTCACATGTAAACACAGAGTAACAGTTCTCTTTTCCAATTTGTTTCTTATTTACTGAAGTCTTATTTCTTAAGGCAAGATCCATTTTCTTATTTGTTATTATGTGATTACATTAGTTGACTCTTTAAACAGAAATTACATTTCAATTTATTTCACTTTTGATAAAGCTGCCCAGCAAGGTGGCTCTCAGACAATAACTTTTTCTAGATTAGTAAATTTCTTTTTATTTTTGTTTCACACATCTCTTTTGGACAGTTTTCTCAGGGAAAACATAATAATACAAATTTTAAAAAGGTAAATCACAAATGTATTAGTCTTTTCTGACAATATTTTCAAGTTCTATATTTATGTCTGTGGAATAAGTTATACTAACTCAGTTTTAAGAAGGAAAAATAAATCAATGCTCTTAGAGTCAGAATAGACTCATTATAATAAGCATGTCACATAACCTCTGACTGATTACCTGGAACTGGAACTGTCTTGTCATACTTATCATGGCTATGCCTGCTATGTAGCCATGGAAAGCAAATACACCTTTCTTAATGGCACACGGCTAGAACAGGTTGAGCAGCCTCCCCTGCTTTTAGGGGCAGAACCAGCCACATGAGTTGCAGGGCCTAATGCAAAATGAAAGCATGTGACCCCTAGATCAAAAACAATATAAAATTTAAAATATCAAGAGCATAGAATTGAAATAAGCATGGGGCCCTTCTATGCATGGAGCCCAATGCAGCTGCATAGGACATATGATCATGAAACCCGTCCTTGTTAAGTATGGCCATTTGTGACTCAATTTTTGATAAAGGAATATAATCCAACATGGTGTGTGTATTGGTTAGTTCTATAATTCAAAACCTGGCCACTTTTCTTTCATATTTCTCTATAACCTGACATTACAGTTTGATAGTCAGTTTTTGAAGAATTATTTTTCCATCTTTGCACTATCTTGTCCGTGAAATTCCTTTTGTACACTTTGTCATCCCTCCTTTCTCATGCGAACTTCTATTCAGACTTCAAGGCCTTTAAAAAATTTCATATCCTTTGCAGAGCGTTCCTCAGTTCATCAAGCAGTTTCTCACTGTTCTTTCTCCCCACTGTAACATATGCACCTCTAGTTGTAATACTGTTCACTTGACCTTAGAGTTATGTTTGTCTTCTGAACTATGATCTATCAGTAGGCTGAGTGGTGTTCTTATTAATCTTTGTGTCTCCAGAATCTATTATGTAAGTATTAAATGTTTAACAACTGTATGCCTTATTATTAAATATCTATATTAATAGGTAGCACATTTTTACTTATTTGATACTATCTTCCAATATCACAAATACTTTGAAGGTAAGAAGTTACAAATGAGTACCCTTTCCTCTTTGCCAAAATGGCCGTTTCCTGACCTCTAGGATAATTTGCAGAATTTTGATCCTCCAAATAACTATAATTTATAGTGCTTTATTAAATAGAATGCAGAGAAGACAAATTGTATTTTGTAAGCTCAGGTTAAAGAGAAAAAAATAACACATTAAGTGCCATTCAAGTTCAATAAATCCTGGTACAAACTAAATTTAGAAAAGAATTGTAATAGAGGAGGTTCACTTCATTCACTGACATTTTATTTACACTAATAATGAGCATGAATGATTATAAAATGTTCACTGTGTAAATTCAGTATGTGAGAATATTCAATTATCCTGTGTGTAATACACCATACTTCATGTATTCAGTTTGTGTCAGGAATATTTTTAAATGCATGAATAAAAATAAATGATAACAACGTATTTATGTTGGAAAATAACTTGAATTTAACACTCCTTGGTCTTTTTAAAATTTTACTTTATTTCTTGGATACATGTACAGAGCACGCATGTTTATTACAAAGGTATACATGTGCCATGGTGTTTTGCTGCACCTATCAACCCGTCATCTAGGTTTTGAGACTCCCATGCATTAGGTATTTCTCCTAATGCTTTCCCTCCCCTTACTCCCCAATCCCTGACAAGCCCAGTGTGTGATGCTCCCCTCCCTGTGTCCATGTGTTCTCATTGTTAAACTCCCACTTATGAATGAGAATATGTGGTGTTAGCTTTTCTGTTCCTGTGTTTGTCTGCTGAGAAAGGTTTCCAGATTCATCCATGTCCCTACAAAGGACATGAACTCAATCTTTTCAAGGCTGCATAGTATTCCATGGTGTATATGTATTCAGTTTATCATTGATGGACATTTGGGTTGGTTCCAAGTCTTTGCCATTGTAAATAGTGCTGCAATAAACATGCATGTGTCTTTATATTAGAATGATTTATAATCCTTTGGATATATACCCAGTAATGGCTGGGGCCAATAGTATTTTTGGCTCTAGATCCTTGAGGGATTGCCACACTGTCTTCCACAATGGTTGAACTAATTTACACTCCCATCAATATGTAAAAGCATTCCTATTTCTCCACATCTTTTCCAGTATCTGTTGTTTCCAGACTCATTGGACTTTTATATTTTATCTGGTACAGTGAAAATGTACAATCTGTTGTATCTGTTTTGTATTCTCCACAGTTCACAACCCAATAACATTCACGTTATGAGATAACATGAAGCAATGGGAAAAACGACCAAAGGGCTTGTACATTGTGTTTATTTCTTTTCTGCCAGTTTGCAGTTGGCCTATCACTTAAACTTCAGCTCTTAGACCTATAACATAAGGAAGTTGCATCACACAATTTCTAAGACTGGAGTTTTAAACCCATGTACCATCAAAACAAGAACACATTTCTGGTTATACGAATAGACTAACCCATTTTTTTTCCCCTGGGCAAGTCATATGAATTTCAGAATATCTTAAATGACAAAATTTAGCTATACCAAAACAAAAATTTGTGTTATTTTCACATTCTTTAGAGATCTTAAACATTATATGGATTTCCTTAGTAGTTCATTATCAAAGTGATTTTATTTTTTTCTTATATGTAATTGAGAAAAAAAATTCTTGCTTTGGATAGAAATCTACACATAAATCAAAATTTTAGAACCAAACTATTAACGCCCATGAAACACATATATATCCAAATATGACAGAGACCAGTTAGCTGTTTATAAAACTCACATGATTTTCTTTCTGAGGTCAGAACTAGGCTCCATTTCTGTCTCCCATGCAGTTGAAGGTGGTAATATGACAGAACCATAGCTAATGAGTGCTGATAGAACGTATTTATCAGTTCTGGGATGATCAGTAAAAATCTTTTTCTTCCCAATTGCCAGCTAATGTGACAAGAGAAATGTGAGGGGTGCTAGTTAAGTTTCACTGTCAGCCTGAATTCACCACCCCCACCCCAACACCAATCATGTTCTATGGAAGACATACATAAATGTTTCTTTTGTTAAATTATTGAGATATTGATTTTATTAGTTACAACAGCTCCTTAAGCAATAAACACCAACTTGAAACAACATCTTGCAGATGTATACATTTATGATCCTCAAAATTGTAGTTTCTTTCATATTTTACAGGAGCAGAAAAAATTAAATACTTTCTCCATTTTTGTTTTCTGATGTTTCATTACTATATGTCACCTTTTAAGTAGATTATTTAATATATCTATTTTGACCAGAAAAAAATATTATAATGAACATATAATATATGATATACATTATGATACATTGCTTATTCTTATAAGTATTACATATTTTACATTAGTTGAAATAGAATTATTTACAAAATAATAAAGTATATAGATTGTGCTGTGTAAAAAATGTTTTCTTTTTAATTTTTAGGTTTTCAGTTACTGCAAACATTTTACAATGTCAAATTTTTTTCTTTCGGATTTTGTTATTATTGTACATTATTGTCTATGCAGTTTGAAAAAACCCATTTGAGATGCAATGTGTGCTTACTCTAATAGACCTGGATATAAAGTTAGACTTGGACAGCGTTTAGACATGGAATAATTCATCCATTTTGTAGCACCTCCCACTTGCTGCACACAGGATTTAAATGATCAGGCTAGTTTGTCTCCAGCTTGTATTTCATTTCTATGAGAGAATTCATGTGGTAGTTGTACTGATTAAGGTATTAAGTAAATTTAAGTGAATTAGGTAGTTACTAATTTTAAGTAGTAACTCATTTTAAGTGAAGTAAGTAGTTAGCCTTAGGAATGTATAGTGAATGGCCTTGAACATTAGCTCTTAGATTAGTTTCATGATATTACTCATCTACATAACGTAAGACTTATTCTTCAAAAAATTCAGAGATTTGAGATTTCCAATTGAAAATCAAACCTTTTTCACTTAAATTCCAAATTGTTTCTTATGAACTTATTGGTGAGAAGTTGTTCCCAGACTTTTAAAAGTAATACACCTGGCCAGGCAAGTTGGCTCACGCCTGTAATCCCAGCACTTTGGGAGGCCGAGATGGGCGGATCACGATCCAGTCACGGTCAGAGTATCAAGACCATCTTGGCTAACACGGTGAAACCACATCTCTAGTAAAAATACAAAAAAAAAAATAGCCTGGTGTGGTGGCGGGCGCCTGTAGTCCCAGCTACTCGGGAGGCTGAGGCAGGAGAATGTCCTGAACCCAGGAGGTGGAGTTTGTAGTAAGCCGAGACCATGCCGCTGCACTCCACTCCAGCCTGGGCGACAGAGCGAGACTTGGCGTCTCAAAAAAACAAAACAAACAAACAAACAAACAAACAAACAAAATACGATGAGAGATACTGAAATCTAGTCCATATTTCTGAAAATGGATTTTTACTATATTTATAAATCACTTATAATTAAAAAGTCACTTAAAATTAAATATTAATTCAATGAAGAAAGGATAGCCTTTTCAATGAATGGTGCTTTAACAATTAGATATTAACAGGAAGTAAAAGAAAATGAAACAATATAAATCTGACACATTATAAAAATATTAACTCAATATATCATGGGCTTATGTTAAAAACACAAAAATATTAACATTTCTAGAAAAAAGAAAGTAATAATGATCTAGAGCTAGACAAAGAATTCTTAGACTTCATATCAAGAGTATGATCCAACAAAGAAAAAAATAATAAACCAGACTTTATCAAAAGGAAACGTTTTTGCTTTGTGAAAGACCTCTTTAGAGGATGAAAAGACAGGTGATCTCATTTATATGCAAAATCTTAAAAAAATAATAAATATAAATAGATTAGAACTGTGGTTTACCATGAGTGGGAAAAAGGGCGGTGGGGGCGGGGGGGGAGGGTACGGACATAGGCAAAAGTAGGCTAAAGAATACAAATTTTCGATTAGGTAAGATAAATAAGTCTAGAAATCTAATGTACAGCATTAGGGCTATAATTACTAACGGACTTCGGGGACTTGGCGGAAAGGGTGGGAGTGGTTGAGGTAAAAAAGACTACAAATTGGGTACAGTGTATACTGCTAGGGTGATAAGTACACCAAAATCTCACAAATCACCACTAAAGAACTTACTCATGTAACCAGACACCACCCTCTCCCCAAAAAATCTATGAAAATAAATGAATAATTTAAAAATAACGTTATTGTAATGAATACTGAAAATATGGCGACAGTAGGCTTTAGGTGCTTTTAACACACATACATACACACACAATAACTATAAAGGGTGACAGATATGTAAATTTGACTGTAGCAATCATTTTCCTATATCTCTCCACATCAATATATGTTGTGTACCTCAAATATATACAATAAAATAAATATAAAAGAAGACATTGGGAATAAATATTTGAAAAACAAATATTTGACAAAGAACTAGTAATCTAGAAGATATAAAGAATTCTCAAAACTGAACAGTGAAAACATAAGCAAAACATTAAGAAAAAGGGAAAAATTGTAAATGTGTATTTTAGCAAAGTGGATATATAAGTGGCAAAGCAAATGACTCCATGAGAAAATATTCAACATTGTTAGCCATAAAGGAAATAAAAAGTAAAATTCCAGTGAGATAACAATGCACACTTATAACAATGTCTAAAATAAAAATAGTGACAACATCAAATGGGTGGAGGATGGAGAGAAACTGAATTGATTCTACATTGCCGATGGGAATATAAAATGGTACAGCTACTCTGCAAAACAGTCTACAACAGAGTCTGACAACAAAAAAAAAATTTGTTGTCAACTTAAACATGCAGCAACTATACAACCTAACAATTACACTCTTTGGCATTTTTCCAAAGAAATGAAATCTTAATGTTCACACACAAAAAAAAGTACAGAAATGTTCATAGTAGAAAAAAACAAAGATGTCCTACAACAGATAAAGAGTTACAAAAACTATAATATCCATATTATGTAAGTACTCAACAATAAAAATTAATAAACTGTTAATATACATAGTGAATGAATTTCCAGGAGATTACGTTGAATGAAAAAAGTGAATCCCAAATATTACTCACTAACACTAATATTAATATATCTGCATGTGTATGATATTATTAAAATTGTAATAATATACCAATGGAATGTAGATTTCCAAGTGTCAGGAATGGAGGGAGAGTGAAGTCATTGTGGCTATAAAAAGGCAATACAATAGACCTTTCCACAATAGATTATCACACTGTTGAGCATTGACTGTATCAATATCATTACCCTCATTGTGATATTGTACTACAGTTTTAAAAAATGTTTCTCTTGGGAGAAATTGTGTGAAGGATAGCCAAGATATCTCTGTATTAGATGTGGTATATGTTTTAAATACAATATGTATGAATTATACATTATATATATAACATATGTAATATATTTCAAATTATGCATAACAATTTAAATTTCTCATTACCCTTTGAGACACTTGTTTGCAAGATTTACAGCTTTACTTATTTAAAATAATGTCAACCTGAATTGGGAACTGGCTTGTAAGTAATAAGACTAATTTATTTCACTTTCATTCATTGTTTTTATAATTAATGTAGTGATGGTAAATTTTCATAGACAACAGCTGTTTTAATCACAGGTAGACATTTAACTGTGGTAGAAGAACAGGGATAGGAAGCAAACTATGACCTCCAGTGAAAGCAGTGGATTTAATAACTAGTGACCCAAGGGAAGCAAACATAAGTTATTAAATGTCACTACACTTTATCACTATAGTATTTGAATTCATGACTGGAATGTGTGGAATACCTAAAAACATTATTATTTTCCACGTATTAGCAAATTGTTGACAAAAGAAGAAAGGCAACAGTTACTTGAGCTCCAGGAATAATATCAGAACTTAATCCCTTTAATCTCATTTAGTAACCAATACAGTCTATATTTGGGGTATTATTATTTCCAAGTGAATACTGAAGATTTTCATGAGAAATAAATTTCCTGAAACCCCCAGTCAATAAGTGAGAGAGCTAGAATTGAAGCACAGTTGACAATAATTCTAAAGCATACATTCATTCCATTTTATAACAGGATAGTGTCTGAAATGTTTAAGGGTGATTGGCTCATACTTACTGGGAATAATGAAAAGAATATTTATACATAGGAAATGAAATTGGACTACATGCTCTTTAGCTCTTATTTTTCTCTAAGATTGAAGGGTATGACAGTATAGATAAGTTATTTGCTACAGACATATTAAGTTTTTCACAATGACTAGCAATAGAAATACTATATATACATTTATTCCTCCTATAATAGGAGAGATAATATTTCACGTAGGACAAATACATGGTGTTTTGAGAACTGACATTAATTTTAGACATTAAAAGCATTATAATTTTTATAGGAAAAAACATGAAAATTGTTGAAGGTGATTATTAATGCCTGCAAGGACACTTAAATACTTTCTATTCCTAAGTATGATATATATATATGTATATAGCATATATACATATATTATATAAACATATTGTAATATAACATATAAACATATATAGCATATAAATATGTATCATATAACTAATATAAATATAACATAGCATGTGAATACGTTATATAACTTAGTTATATACTTACATAAGCATAACTTATACATACATACATAATAGGTCTGTTATATGATACATATATGAAGTATCTTTGCTTGAACTGCTATTGCAAAATGCCATAAATTGGTTGGCTTATAACCAAAAATCATTGATTTCTTACAGTTCTGGAGGCTGAGAAATCCAACGTCAAAGTGCCAGCAGATTCAATGTCTAATGAGGGTCTATTCCTCATAGCACCTTTTGCTGTGTTCTTGCATGGTGGAATGGACTAGCTAGCTCTCCTGGGTCTCTTTTATAAGGTCATTAATCCAATTCATGAAGACTGTACCTCCTCAAAGGTCTTACTTTCTGATATCATTACCTTGGAGATTAGGATGTCAATATATAAATTTGGGATGGACAATCAGACCACAGCACGATAGCAAGGGACAACTGCATACCAAAGAACATTGGAAGCATTGTAGGAAAGATAGTTTAACTCTCAGATATAAGGCTCATATTTAATAGCTCTACTATTAAATAGACTGGTCTTGAAAGAAATTGATAATTTTTGTCAGAGAAAGGCTGCAAGAGTTATAGAGATTTTTCAGGGATGAATAATGAATGAGTACATGTATCTATATATTTGCATCTGTATCTTTATCTGATTTAGTGTGCTTAGGATGGGACCTATTAATTTAGGAGTTAAATAAGTTATTTGTAAATTAATAGGTTTGTGGATTTTTCATTGAGAATGTACAAGCGCAATCCATAACTACAATATAACTTTTGCTCTCTTTACTGCTTCCTTATGTAAAATTTACTGGTTGAATGGAATGAAACTATGCCATTTAATTTGAAAAGTTTCAAATAAGGAATTTTTTTTTTTTTTTTTTTTTTTTTTTTTTTTTTTTTTTTTTTTTTTGAAGAGGTGCTCATTTTTAACTGCTAAGAATGCTGAGAGCAGGTGAAGTTAAAGAATGGCAGTCCGATACCAAGCTTGGGTAAGTGAATATTGAGTCTGCTGTGGTCCTGAGATAAAACATTCAGGAAGATTAGCAGCATAATGGATGGGGTGTAAAGGTGAAGAAAGACAATGAAATCATATTTTTACACAGAAAATCTATATTTTCATTACGGACTTCTTGCTTTGCATATATATGACTTTTAGTTGGAGCTGGTGTCTAAAATATGAACCTTATTTTCAACCTTTAATTCTTAACAAATATTTGAATAGTGATAGAAATCGGGGTAAATGTTTAAAAAATAAAATCTTTTTTCTAGGAGAAAATAGCATAAAAATCCAGTTAAAATTCTAAAGATGGGGCCGGGCATGGTGGCACACGCCTTTAATTCCAGCACTTTGGGAGGCAGAGGCCGGTGGATCACCTGAGGTCAGAAGTTCAAGACCAGCCTGATCAACATGATAAAACCCCGTCTCTACCAAATATACAAAAAATAGCTGGGCATGGTGGCAGTCGCCTGTAATCCCAACTACTCAGGAGGTTGAGGCAGGAGAATTGCTTGAACCAGGGAAGCGGAGGTTGCGGTGAGCAGAGATCGTGCCATTGCGATAGAGTCTGGACAAAAAGAGTGAAACTTCGCCTCAAAAACAAACAAACAAACAAAAATTCTAAAGATAACGTAAGCGAGCACACCCTTTCTATGTAATTAGCCACTTTTACAGACCAAATCCTTGTAGAACTGTATGCAGTAGGTTACAATGTTTCTTATCCATTGACAAGTCTTAGCTTTTAGCAATGTCCTCATTTTTATTGACACTAACCAGGAAAGATACACACCATCAGTCTAGTTATTCACTTATCAGTAAATATTTCATAGTTCTGGTGCTGATCTTTTTTATTTTCTGTTTCTGTTTTAGCATTAATTTCCATCTTGCTGCTTTTCGACACAAAAGGGTATCCTAGAATGCAAAGCAAGCATAGTGAAATTATTGTCATAGCTTATGCGTTAGTTTTCTAAATGTAAAAATGAGCTTCTTTTAAAACTCCAAACCTAAAATATTTATATTTTAATTTAGTCAAAAAATTCTAAATAATATTTCACTATATTTTAATCTCCATCTGTATGTGTTGTACACAATTACTGGTTATATTGAAGTATTGCTTTGTAATTTCAAAAAGCAACTGGATTACATATAGTAATATAAATTAAGAAAATTACAAATCATGAATCACAAGAGATGGATTTTCTTTGCCTTATGTAGACATTTTAGCTAAGCAAAAATAACTGTTAAATTTTCTAGCTTGTGTCCGTAATTTATTTCACCTTCAGTTTTTTAGCAGTTAAGTTCAACTTTAATCCAGGGCATCTTATTTTAACTTTATGCAATTTTCTTAACACTAGCACATCAAATATCTCTTGGTACTCACTGTTCTGTACTACCAATCTAATTATTCACTACCACTAGCATAATCACCAACACTATCACCAGCATTATCATCATTGAAGTACAAACCTATGTATATATTGCACAACAAAGATACAATATTCCTTATTGGCGGATTAATCTAACAGCATTGAGTTTGATAACTTATTGGTGAGGATTTACAATCTCAAAATTAAAGTTATATTTTCTGGTACATTTTATCTTTGGTAAAGCTAATTATTTACTTTTCATTTATTTTTCTCCTATTACAATTTGTTTTGAATTCAGATGGAGAAGACAAAGGTAATTTGATTCAGCCTCTAACATCACAATATTATGAAAATAAATGTTTATTTAAATGCCAGATTATTAGTGTCTATTCACATATTAGTTATAAATTTAAATTGAAAATTGTATAATTATAATATTGAAACAATTACTCAGTAAATATTTGCCTTAATTTAAATATTATCTTAATTGTTCTTAAAATGAATTGAAGGACTCAATACAAAAATATTTAATATGAATTTAAATAAAATATTTTTCCTAAAACTAACTTTTATTCTAATTTGTGATACACGAACCTCTTACTTATTTTAGCATAAAATTACTTCTAAAGATTTTATAGTTCTGTACTATTACTCTTGGTGTTATTCTCTAGTAAGTAAATTCATTTGTTCTTTTTTTATCAGCAAATTATATTTCTAACTATTAAACATTTTATACTGAACATAATATACTATGTTTTTTCAGTACTCTCACAGCAAAGTTTTGTGAATACATCATAGTTATTAATCAATAAAAGTGAAGAGATTAAAAATATATCTCAACTTATATTGTGATCCAGTTTAAGTAAATAAGATTTGCTAGACAGCCATATGCCTGGTGTTGAAAGAGAATTCTTGAGAGAGAAACTGACTTCTTTGCTGTTCTGAACTTGTAAGTGTGGGACATGCCCCTGAACTTTCTTATATATTTTACTAACTCCAAACATTTTATATCTGGCCAAACTTCATCTTGTCCAAGCCACCTGCCAGTTTCAGAATTTTATTTCAATAGAGTGCCAAACATTTTTTTTTAACACAAGTATGATTACGTTAAATTTCAATTACTGTAATGTATTTTGCTTTGTATCCAATCCTTTCCTCCAACTTTCTGTGCTTTTCTTATTCTGTTTTTTAAGATTTCTGTTCTCAAATAAATGAGAATACTCTTAGTATTTTCAAAGCGATAGACATATGGCTGAAGTAGGCATATTTTATGCATAAATTTGATCTTATATAAATTTATTAAAAATATTTACTTATATATCAACTATTGGATCTTCTGAGAATATTCTATTAATTATGAAATTTTAAATCATGACCACATTTTAAATTGTGAAACCGTGACTAAATTTTAGCAAGTTATCATACATATTCAAAATGTGAGATATATTTTTATTAAGTTGAAAATTTGGGAAACATTGTTTTACATATTCTATTTTCAAAGCTCCTCTCCAAATATTTATAATTGGATAACATCCTCAACAGAAATCTCACAGACAGACAGTGAAACTACGACTTTAGGATACACGAATGAGGGATGAGAGGATTAATCGCTCCCCAAAAAATAGTAATCATCCTATAATTCAGAATTTGTAAATGCTGACAGTATGTTTTGACAATATTAACTTACACTTAGGAATTCCTAGAAGAAAATACAGTAATCCAACTACACCAGAATACTAATTGTTTCCTTCTTTCATACAGTACTGATCAGGGAAGCATCCTGTATTGTTAAGAATATTTAATATACCTTTGTCCAAGAAAACATGTATATCTACATGAATTAGGAAGTGTACAGGAAATGGAAATCCAGAAGATAGAAAATAGCAGTCAACAGCAAAAAGAAAATATATTAATCATAGAAATTGGATTGAAATTGGCCATGAATCAGCATTAAATAGAATATATAACTAAATGTATGAATGCTTGGATTCGTGGATATATCAATGGGTACACGAATGGCTAAGTGATTGGAGGGGTAGATACATGAATGGATAGATGGATTCATGAATAGATAAAAGCTTTCACTAGTGCTAATCAAACATTTTGTGTGAGCAATTGTGAGTGACAATCCCAGGAAAGTAATGTACCTGCAATTTCCTTGGCTTCAGCATTGTCTATATATAGCCCCTTTAAGAAGGAATTGAGCTAGCCAGAGAGAAAGATTACCAGTCATGGCATTAGAGATCTCCATACTTAGTAACCTCACTGGTTTCTCAGACTATCTTCCTGGTTTGCTCTGATTAAGGTTTGGAAACCAGAAGACAGAAATCTGGAAAAAAAAAATCCAGTGTGAATGTTATGAGTAAGATTCAATATTCTAACCAGGCCCTGACTTTACTACATCTTTTTAGTCTAAACCAGTTTTTAAAAGTACTAAGCACTGACTTTAATGTTAGAATGTTCTGTTAAATTCAAAGAGGTGTGTGTGGTAGAGAGGGAGATTTTAGGCTTTTAGTCTTAAAAGCTTAGTCAAGTCTTTTCAAATTTCAAGTGTGTGAAAATTTTGGAGGTGTTTATTAAAATCAATATTTTTCAAATTTATCCCTGAAAATACCGATTGACTGAATATTTTAGATGATAATCCTAAAAATATTTATCAATCTAAAATCTTCATTGCTGTGACATATGTTATATATTTGGCTTTAAAATCTAAAGCTGGAAGCAAATTAGAACTGATATGTCACCTTTTATGTTATATAGATATCATAATATTATAACACATATATGTTAAAATTATATATATATGTATAATTTAAAGGGTTATCTTAGGGGTAAGACAGCTTCCTGTTGTGGATAGAATAGAGAGGGAAGGCCTCTCTCTTAGCATAGTTTAGAGAAACCTGAAGTAAGTAAGACAGAAAATTATGTTAATAATGGAAGGAAAGTTTGTAAGATGGAAAGAATAGGAAGTGCAAAGTCTTTGACACAGGAGTGGGTTTTTAGAATTTCCAAGAAGACTCTAAGTCAACAGACAGGCAAACCAGAGTCTGCACCAGTCTCTAGAAATTTTAATCATTGATTATATTTGTACTACATTCTATTAAAGTAAAAGTGGGAGAGTGTGTGTGTGTGTAAACACATGTGTACGTACACACATATACATACATGTACACACACAATGTGTGTGCATTTGATATTAAGTGTCTTCAGAGGAGAAGACAGTATCTCACATAGATTGAATTCAATAAGTAGGTAAGAGAGGGAAGTGAATGAATGCATGAATAAATGAATTTAATGTTAAACATAATTTTTTTCCAAGTAATCTTATAAGAACAAAGTACAAGTCGATTTTACCTATCGATAGGACATGGTATTATCTATTAATGTAAGATGAGAAATAGTTTATTTAGAAATATACCACACTGTTAGATCATAGTAAAAGTGTGTTTAAATAAGACATTTTGACACACCCTTTTTAGATGAATAAATTTAATTTTAAAACCAAAGCAGCTGTTTTTAACATGTAAAAAACTATTTTTTTCATTTTTTCTTTAAATTTTAATCTCATTGAGAAGACTTTACTAATTTATCCTGACTCTTTAGTAGTTTTTCCTGAAGGTTTCAGGTTGATTCTCAATTTAATGTTTCAGAATTGTTCAGGGTCAAAAAGATAGTATGCGGTATATTTATATTTCATCCTTCCAATAGTTAACATAATTAATTCAGTTACAAGGAGCCTATGCAGGCTAAGTAAAATCTTGAGGATATTTACTTTAGATTACAATTTTATAAATTCAGTGAGTTAGATTGCTTAAATTAAAGAAAGCTCTCCTTGAAAATGACAATTATTTGTAATTTATACAATTAAGAAAATATTAATTGATGTGGATTCCAATAAATAAGAAATGTTTTAAATATGTATTACACACGATAAAAATTAATACAATGCATCTTTAAATAAATAACATTTTAAAATCTGAAACCATTTCAACTAATATTAATCAATATCTATAATCCACTCAGAATACATATAATTCTATGCAATACTTCTGCAAAATGTTCAGGGCTGCCTCAAAATACATGCTGAGTCCAAGCTTTTATTACTACCTCCATAACTACGTCCTAGTGCAAAGCACATCAGATGGAAGAAAAGTGTACACAAATGGTGTATTTGCCTCCTTTCTCAGCTTACTACAGTCTATTCTCAATTCAGCATCAGAATACTTTTTTGAAAATAAAGAAAGTCATATTTTGATCTTCTCTGCTGAAATATGCCTTTGGATTTCCAACTCACTGAAAATAATATCCATATTCTGTAGCATGGCCTTTAAAGTCTGATATGATCTTACATCCCGCTATTGTTTTTACCTTAATATCAAATCATTTCACATCTAGTTTACTTAACTACTAACTTAGTCTCCTGGAGGTTTGAGAAGCCATTTCCTGCCTCAGAAACTTTGCAGCTGATATCCTGTCTGTCTTAAAAACGTGCTCAGTTATGAACATAATTTTCTTTCTTACTTTCTTTAGGTTTCTCCCAATATATGCATAAGAGTGAGCCCTCCCCTCTCTGCCTAACCACAAGAGTAAGCTTCTTTATCCCAAGACACCGTAACTCACTTCCTCTACATTTTCTTCATGGGATTTATCACCATCTTACATAGTATGTGTTAACTTATTCTTTATTTTTGTTTTCTTCTGTAGTCAGAGAATAAGTTTCTTGAGAGAAAGGGATTTGTCTTATTCACTGCTTTGTCTCCAGGACACAGAACAGAACATGACATACGGAAGTTCTCCCACGTTCTTCTGCCCCTTTTGATCCTAGCCACCTTGGCAGCTGATTAGATGCTGTCCACCCAGATTGAGGGTGTGTCTGCCTCTCTCAGCCCACTGATTCAAATGTTGATCTCTTTTTCAACACCCTCACAGACACACCCAGGTACAATACTCTGCATCCTTCAATCCAATCAAATTGACACTCAATATTAACCATCACAATGGTCATATGTAATCAGTAATCTTTGATGCTCCTAATAAAATTGTTTTGGGATGCCATGACCCACATCCATATAAAAGAGTGAACTGAATTGATGATGTGTATCTTTTGACTGCTCCACTGACCACTAAAATCATTTTCAATGATTTAGTTGAAAAAAAAGAAAGAAAAACACTGATTTAATAAATAATTTTTTACTACTCTTAGTTTATTAAAACCTGACACTATCTTTTTCTCTTAACTTCCATGATGGTACATCTTTTGATTTTTTTAAATAAATTCTTCATCAGCTCAAATTCTTTTTTCAAAACGTGTATCGATTATTTTATCATCTTACATTCTATGTTTCAATCTTATCTGTAAGAAAGCTCTATTATACAAGGACCTTTCATTTTCTTATAAACCAATAACTGAAATCTTTATCACAAATGAGACTTATTTTATGAAGTTCAGAAACATATATATATATATATATATATATATATGCCATCTATATGGCATAGTCTTCTATGGAGGAATAGTTTGAGCATACACAGGAGGAAAATCACAAAGATATTGGCAATAATTTCTTAATTTCTTCTCTGATATATTTTACAAAGGCAAATCTTGAAAATAAGCTCATTGTTGGTTAGTTCATATATCATTAAAGACTCAAAAGTCTTTCATTTATCATAATGTTCAGACTTAATGAACATAGAACTTAATTTTCTAAAATTTATAATCTAGTACTAAATAAATTACACACATGCTCTGTAAAGGAAACATCAAATTTGAATACACTAATGAAGAAGCAAGAACTGCTGGAATGATGTCACATATTAAAAAGTAATCAAGCACATAAGTGTAAGAAGCGGCATAATTTGAAGTGATTTATTTCTAATTACTACATTTCTCAGTACTTAACTGCAGTAAATATGATTTTCATTATAATATGAATTTTATTCCACAGTATGTACCATTAAAATGCTAATGCATTTGCAAAATCTCAAGATATGTTAAAGAACAGGGATATTTGAATTCCAAAAATGCTCTATTCTAAAAAACATTTTTTAAAAACAGTATTAACCTTGCCCATGATTGTTGGAATTCTCTAAAAAATTATTATCCCAACATAAGTATCATTGAAACATTTAAAAAAACAGTACTTCCTTTTAATGTAACAATTTGATATGTAAAGTTAGATAATATTTAGTTAATAAAATACTGTTTAGTTTGTGATTTAGGACTATTTTAACTCTTTATTTTCAGTCCTGGTGTCTAACATTTAGAAAAATTATACGAAACATAAAAAATAAAAAACAGGCCAGGCGCGGTGGCTCACACAGGTAATCCCAGCACTTTGGAAGGCTGAGACGGGCAGATCACGAGGTCAGGAGATCGAGACCATCCTGGCTAACACAGTGAAACCCCGTCTCTATGAAAAATAAAAAAAAAAAATTAGCCGGGCGTCCGTAGTCCCAGCTACTTGGGAGGCAGAGGCGGGAGAATGGCGTGAACCCAGGAGGCAGAGCTTGCAGTGAGCTGAGATCACGCCACTGCACTACAGCCTGGGCAACAGAGCAAGACTCCATCTCAAAAAAAAAAAAAAAATAATAATAAGTAAATACAAATAAAAATGAAAAACAGCATTTCTTGAGATTTAATCAGTGACAACAATTCCCTACTTAATATTATACATTCAAAATGTATTATTTTGTATGGAAACATTGGTAGTATTTTATGTTTACGATTACAACTAAATATATTTTAAAATATATAACACTATGATGCAGTGACATCTCATATGCCTTTTTTGGCACTCTATGACTTTCCTCAAACAAAAATAACCTATTCTTTTGACAAAAAACACATTTTATCATGGACCGCACAAGGTCTACTGTATTTTACTTTGTCAATTAATCCTACAATTAATAAACACTACATATATATATATATATATATATATATATATATATATATATACACACACACACACACACACACACACATTTTCCAAAGAAAATAATATCACTGTCTCATGGAAGCAGCTACTGTCCAATATCCATAGCATTAATCACAATAGTCAATACTTAGAAAAAAACCTGTGTCCATCAAATGATTCGTGAATAAAGAAAATAGGATTATATGTCCAGGCATATCTCATTTTATTGTGTTTCGTAGTTTTTGTGATTTTTCAAATTGAAAGTTTGTGGCAAACCTGTGTCAAGCAAGTCCATTGGTAACATTTTTCCAACAGCACATGCTCACTTCATGTTTTTGTCACTTACTAGTAATTGTCACAATATTTTATTTTTTTAATATTATTTTCTCTTATGATTTTATTGGCCAGGGTTCTCTAGAAGGACAGGACTAAGAGGGTAGATGTATATATGAAAGGGAGTTTATTAAAGAGTATTGACTCACATGATCTCAAGGTAAATCCCACAATAAGTCATCTGCAAGCTGAGGAGCAAGGCAGCCAGTCCGAGTCCCAAAATCTCCAAAATAGGAAGGTCGACAGTGCAGCCTTCGGTCTGTGGCTGAAGGTCCTAGAGCCTCTGGCAAACCACTGGAGTAGGTCCACGAGTCCAAAAGATGAAGAATTGGGAATCTGATGTTCGAGGGCAGGAAACATTCAGCATGGTAGAAAGACGAAGGCCGGAAGATTTAGCCAGTCAGTTCTCCCACGTTCTTCTGCCCCTTTTGATCCTAGCCACCTTGGCAGCTGATTAGATGGTGTCCACCCAGATTGAGGGTGTGTCTTCCTCTCTCAGCCCACTGATTCAAATGTTGATCTCTTTTTCAACACCCTCACAGACACACCCAGGTACAATACTCTGCATCCTTCAATCCAATCAAATTGACACTCAATATTAACCATCACAATGGTCATATGTAATCAGTAATCTTTGATGTTCCTAATAAAATTGTTTTGGGATGCCATGACCCACATCCATATAAAAGAGTGAACTGAATTGATGATGTGTATCTTTTGACTGCTCCACTGACCACTATACCCTCATATCTCTCTTTCTTCTCTGGACCTCTATTTGCTGAAAGAAACAAATATTATAATATATTGAAATTAGGTCAATTAGAAACTCTACAATGGTCTCTAAGTGTTTAAATGAAAGGAACAGTTATACCTTTCCCACTTCAAAAAAAAAAAAAAAAACTAAAAATGATTAAGTTCAGTGATGAAGGCATGCTGAGAGCCAAGGTAGGCTAGATCTTTTGTGTCAGATAAGTAGCCAAGTTCCAACTGCAAAAGAAAAACTCTTGAAGGAAATAAAAATGTTGTTTTAGTGGACACATAGATGATAAGAAAGAGAAACAGCCTTATTGCTGATATGGAGAATGTTTCAGTAGCCTGGATAGAAAATAAAACCAGCCACAACACTTCCTTAAGCCAAAACCTTAATCTAGAGCAAGGCTTTAACTCTTTTTATCCTATGAAGGGTGAGAAAGCTAAAGAAACTGCAGAAGAAAAATTTAAAGCTAGCAAAGTTTGGTTCATGAGGTTTAATGAAAGAAACCATGTGCATAACACAAAAGTGCAAGTTAAACCTTGAAGTGTTGATGTAGGTAATAGCATGTTATCCAGAAGGGGCAGCAAAGACAATCGATTGATAAAAGTGATTACACTAAACAGTAGATTTTTTTCAATGTTGATAAAACAGATTTATGTTGTCAGAAGATGCAGTCTGGGGCATTCAGAACTAAAGAGGAGAAGTCAATGTCTGGTTTCAAAGCTTCAAAGACAGGCTGACTCTCCTGTAAGGGAGAACTTACAGTGGTGACTTTAAGTTGAAGCCAATGCTCATGACCATTCTGAAAATCCTAGAGACCTTAGAATTATGTTAAATCTACCCTGCCTATGCTTTCTAAAAACAGAGCAACAAAACATGGATGACAGTACATCTGTCTACAGCTTGGCTTACTTTAAGCCCACTGTTGAGATCTACTCCTAAGAAATAAATATTTATTTCACAATAATATAGCTCATTGACAATGCATCTAGTCATCCAAGGGCTTTGATGAAGATGGAACAAGGAAATTAATGTTGTTTTCATGCCTTCTAACCAACATCCATTTGCTGTCTGTGGATCAAGAATTTTAGCTTTCAAGGTTTATCATTTAACAAACAACTTTTTAATACTAGAACTCTCATATATAGTAATTCCTCTGGGAAAAGAAAATTGACATATTCTGGGAAGGTTTGTAGATGCCATTAAGAAGTTATGTTATTCTCAGGAGTTGTTCAAAATATCAACGTTAACAGGAGTTTAGAAAAAGTAGACTCCAGGCCGGGCGTGGTGGCTCAAGCCTGTAATCCCAGCACTTTGGGAGGCCTAGACGGGCGGATCACGAGGTCAGGAGATCGAGACCATCCGGGCTAACACGGTGAAACCCCGTCTCTACTAAAAAATAAAAAAAAAAAAAAAACTAGCCGGGCGAGGTTCCGGGCACCTGTGGTCCCAGCTGCTCCGGAGGCTGAGGCAGGAGAATGGCGTAAACCCGGGAGGTGGAGCTTGCAGTGAGCTGAGATCCGGCCACTGCACTCCAGCCTGGGAGACAGAGCAAGACTCGGTCTCAAAAAAAAAAAAAAAAAAAAAAAAAAAGTAGACTCCAAGCCTCATGGATGACTTTAAAGAGTTTAATAAGATCTATTATTTGATGGAACAAGGTGACTACAATCAACAATAATTTGTTGTACATTTTATAATAACTAAAAGAGTATAATTGGATTATTTGTAACACAAAGAAAGGATTAATGCTTGAAGTGATGGATACCATATTTACCCTGAATGTGATTATTACAAATCACATGTCTGTATCAAAATATCTATGTACCCCATACATATATAAATCTACTATGTACCCACAATAAATCAATATTTTTAAATTAAAAACAAAACGATTTAGTTGGAGAGGTAAATGACAATGTGGAAGTAGGAAGAGAAATAGAATTGGAAATAGAGCCAGAAGTTATGACTGAATTGCTACAATCGAATGATAAAACTTCAATGGATGTAAAGTTGCTCCTTATGAATGAGAAAAGAAAGTTTTCTGAGATGGAATCTACCCTGGCAAAGATGCTTTGAAGTCATTAAAAACGATAAAAGTATTTTAGGGTCTTCTATAAACTTAGTAGATAAAGCAGCAGCAGGATTTGAGAGGACTGACTCAAATTTTTAAAGAAGTTATACTGCAGGTAAAATGCTTTCAAATTGCATCACATGCTCCAAAGATATCTTTCACGAAAGAAAGAGTCAATCAATATGATAAACTTCGTTGTTGTTTTATTTTTAAAAACTGTCAGTCTCCACCACCCCCCCCCCAAAAAAAACGCAATATACTTTTTTTTCTCACCACAACATGGTACTTATTCTAAAATTGATCACATAATTGAAAGTAAAACACTCCTCAGGAAACGCAAAAGAACTGAAATCATAACAGTCTCTCAGGCCACAGCACAATCAAATTAGAACTCAAGATTAAGAAACTTACTCAAAACCATACGACTACATGGAAATTGAACAACCTGCTGCTGAACAGCTTCTGGATAAATAATGAGATTAAGGCAGAAATCAAGAAGTTACTTGAAACTAATGAGAACAAAGAGACATTATACCAGAATCTATGGGACTTAACTAATACAGTGTTAAGAGGGAAATTTATAGCACTAAATGCCCACATCCAAAAGCTATAAAAATCTATAGACAACAACTTAACATCTCAATTAAAAGAACTAGAGAATGAAGAGTAAATAAAGCCAAAACTAGCAGAAGGCAAGAAATAACCAAGATCAGAGCAGAACTGAAAGAGATGGAAACATGAAAAACCCTTCAAAACTCAATGAATCCAGGATCTGTTTTTCTAAAAAAAACCATTTGAATAGCTAGACCACTATCTAGACTAATGAAAAAAAGAGAGAAGCAGCAAATAGACATAATCAGAAATGATAAGGAGGATATTACTACTGACCCTATAGAAACAGAAACATCAATCAGAAAATACTATAAACACCTCTATGCACATAAACTAGAAAATCTAGAAGAAATAGATACATTCCTGGATTCACACATTCTCTCAAGACTGAACCATGAAGAAATGGAATTGCTGAATAGACCAATAAAGAGTTTGTAATAGAGGCAGTAATAAATAGCTTACTAACCAAAGAAAGGCCAGGACCAGATGGCTTTACAACTGAATTCTACCAGAGGTGTAAGGAGGAGTTGGTACCATTTCTTTTGAACCTATTCCAAACAATTGAAAAGGAGGGACACCTCCCTAACTCATTTTATGAGGTCAGCGTTATCCTGATACCAAACCTGGCATAGATACAACAACAAAAAAAGAAAACTTGAGGCCAATATCTCTGAAGAACATCAATGCAAAAATCCTCAATAAAATATTGACAAACTGAATCCAACAGCACATCAAAAAGCTTATGCACCACCATCAAATTGGCTTCATCCCCAGGATGCAAGGTTGGTTCAGCATATGCAAATCAATAAATGTAATTCATAAACAGAACTAAAGATGCAAACCACATGTTTATCTAAAAAGGACACAGAAAAGGCCTTCAATAAAATTCAACATCCCTTCCTGTAAAAACTCTCAGTAAACTAGGTGGTGAAGGAACATACTTCAATATAATATATGTAACAAACGCACAGTCACTGTCATACGGAATGGGCAAAAGATGGAAGCATTCCCCTTGAAAACCAGCACAAGACAAGGATGCCCTCTCTCACGACTCCTATTCAACACAGTACTGGAAGTTCTGGCCAGCACAGTCAGGCAACAGAAAGAAGTAAAAGGTATTCAAATAGGAAGAGAAGAAGTTAAATTGTCTTTGTTTGCAGATAACATGATCCTGTATCTAGAGAACCCTATAATCTCAGCCCAAAAACTTATTAAGCTAAAAAGAACTTCCACAAATTCTCAGAATACAAAAATCTATGTGCAAAAAATCACTAGCATTACTATACACCAATAACAGGCAAGCAGAGAACCAAATCATGAATGAATTCTCATTCACAATTGCTACAAAAATAATAAAACACTTAAGAATACAGATAAGAAGGAAAGTAAAGGACCTCTTCAAGGAGAACTACAACCCACTCAAGGAATCAGAGAGGACACAAGCAAATGGAAAAACATTCCATGCTCATGGATAGAATGTATCAATATTGTGAAAATGGCCATACTGACCAAAGTAATTCATACATTCAATATTATTCCCATTAAACTACCATTGACATTTTTCACAGAATTAGAAGAAACTATTTTAAAATTCATGTGGAACCAAAAAAGAGCCTATATAACCAAGACCATCCTAATCAGAAAGAATTCTGGTTGACAGAAGCTTGGAAGTGAGGGATAAGGGGAGATAGTCAAAATTAAAATTGTAGAATAAATATGTTGTAAATATTTAATGTAGAGTGTGAGGACTATAGTTAATAATACTGTGTTATACATTTAAAACTTAATAATATGGTAGATTATAACTATTCTTATGACACACGTAGACACAGCTACTTGACTTCAAACTGTACTACAAGCCTACAGCAACCAAAAAAGCATGGTTCTGGCACAAATACAGACACATAGACCACTGGAACAGGATAGAGAACTCAGAAATAATACTGCACACCTACTAACATCTGATCTTTGACAAACCTGACAAAATCAAGCAATAGGGAAAGCCTTTCCTATTTAATAAATGGTTCTGGGAGAACTGGTTAGCCATATGCAGACAATTGGTACTGGACCACTGCCTTAAACCGTATGCAAAAATTAACTGAAGATGGATTAAAGACTTAGCAAAACCCAAAACTATAAAACTCCTTCAAGAAATCTAGGTGATACCATTCAGGACATAGGCACGGGGAGAGATTTTCTGACAAAAATGCCAAAAGCAATTGTAACAAAAGCAAATATTGGCAAATAGAATCTAACTAAACTTAAGAGTTTCTGCACAGTAAAAGAAACTATCATCAGAGTGAACAGACAACCTACAGAATGGGAGAAAATCTTTGCAATCTGTCCATCTGACAAAGGTCTAATATGCAGAGTCTACAAGAAACTTAAATTTAAGAAAACAAAAACGCAACTATAAAACATGGGCAAAGGGCATTAAATGACACTTCTCTAAAGAAGACATTCAGGCAGCCAAAGAACATATGAATAAAAGCTCAACGTCACTGATCACTAGAGAAATGCAAATCAAAATCCTAAAGGTATACTATCTCATATCAGTCATAATTATGATTATTAGAAAGTCAAGAAACAACAGATGCTGGTGAGGTTGCAGAGAAAAAGGAACACTTTTACACTGTTGGTTGCAAGGTAAATTAGTTCAACCACTGTGGAAGACAGTGTGGTGATTACTCAAAGATCTAGAAGCAGAAATATCATTTAACTCAGCAATCCTGTTTCTGGGTATATCCCCAAAGAAATACAAATTATTCTCTTATAAAGAAACATGCACACATATGTTCATTGTAACGCTATTTGCAATAGCAAAGACAGAAAATCAACCCAAATGCTCACTGATGATAGACTGAATAAAGAAAATCTGGTACATATACACCACGGAATACTATGCAGCTATAAAAGGGAGCAAGATCATGTCCCTTGCAGGGACATGGATGGAGCTGGAAGCCTTATCCCCAGCAAACTTATAAGTGGGAGCTAAACGAAGAGAACACATGAACACATGGGGAGGAACAGCACACACTGAGACCTGTCAGGGGTGGGGTGCAGCTAGTGAAGGGAGAGCATCATGAAGAATAGTTAAGGCATGCTTGACTTAATACCTAGGTGATGAGTTGATCTGTGCAGCAAGCCATCATGGCATACGTTTACCTATATAACAAACCTGAACAACCTGCTCATGTACCCTGGAACTTAAAAGTTGAAGAGAAAAAAAAAAAAAAAAAAGAAAAAAAAAAAAAAAAAAAAAAGGAGGATAAGTGAAAGAGAAAAGAAAAGGAAAGAAAGAAAATGTCACAGCCATCTGAGCCTTCAGCAACTGTGACCATGATCAGCTTGCTACCTTCAACATTAAGGCAAGGCCTTCTACCAGCAAAAAAGATTCTGACTTGCTGAAGTCTCTCTGATGATCATTAGCATTTTTTAACAATAAAGTGTTTTTTCAAGTAATCTTTAACATTTTGTTTCAATTTTAACTGAAAAATAGCTATACATAGTATGCATTTATTTGATACAGTGTGATCTTAAAATATTTTAATTTTTGTGGGTACATATTAGATACATATTTTATGGGGTATATGAGATATTTTGCTACAGGTATGCAATGCATAGTAACCACATTATTTAAAATGGGGTATCCATTTGCTGAAGCATTTATCTTTTGTGTTACAAACAATCCAGTAATACTCTTTTAATTATTTTAAAATTTACAATTAAAGTATTATTGGCCTCAGTCACTCTATTGTGCTCTCAAATACTAGGTCTTATTCATTCTTTCTAACTAATTTTTTGTTTTGTATTTATTAACCATCCCACCTCCTCCCCACCCACCCACTTTCCTTTCAAGCCTCTGGTAACCATTCTTCTCCCCTCTGTATCCATGTGTTCTATTATTTTGATTTTTAGATCCCACAAATTAGTGAGAATATGTGACATTTGTCTTTCCATGTCTAGCTTATTTCACTTAGTATAATGACATCCAGTCCCTTCCACGTTGTTGCAAATGATAGGATCTCACCTTTTTTTTTTTTTTTTTTTTAATGTCTGAATAGTACTCCATTATGTATATGTTCCAGATTTTCTTTATTCATTTGTCCGTTGATGGACATTTAGGTTACTTCCAAATTTGTGTTATTGTGAATGGTGCTACAACAAATATGGGAATGCAAATATCTCCTTTATATACTGATTTCCTTTCTTTTGGATATATATCAGAAGTGAGATTAGCAATAAAGTGTTTTTAATTAAGATATATACATTGGCATATATACACATACACACACACATATATACACTCTGTTTTAGAATAACAGTACACTTAATAGATTACAGTATAATATAAACGTAACTTTTTTTTTTTTTTTTTTTTTTTTGAGACGGAGTCTCACTCTGTCGCCCAGGCTGGAGTGCAGTGGCGGGATTTCAGCTCACTGCAAGCTCCGCCTCCCGGGTTTACGCCATTCTCCTGCCTCAGCCTCCCGAGCAGCTGGGACCACAGGCGCCCACCACCTCGCCCGGCTAGTTTTTTGTATTTTTTAGTAGAGACGGGGTTTCACCATGTTAGCCAGGATGGTCTCGATCTCCTGACCTCGTGATCCGCCCGTCTCGGCCTCCCAAAGTGCTAGGATTACAGGCTTGAGCCACCGCGCCCAGCCTATAAACATAACTTTTATATGTCCTAGAACACCAAAATATTTACATGACTCATTTTTTTGGTAACACTTGCTCATTGCAGTGGTCTGAACCAAACTTACAATATTTCTGAGGTATGTCTGTATACAGGTTGAGTAGTCCTTATCCAAAACAGTTGGTACTAGAGTGTTTTGGATTTCTGATTTTTAGAAATATTTTCAAATGTTTACATATACATGAGGAAATATTTTATGGATGGCTCCTCAGTATAAACATAAAATTCATTTATGTTTAATGTATGAATTATACCCATAGACTGACTGAACACAATATTTTTAAGAATTTTATGCATAAAACAAAGTTTGTTAATTAGTTTTTGTGTTTTTGTGAGATTTTCCAGTCCTGGTTTCATGTCAGTGTGCAAATATTTCAGATTTTGAAAGTTTGAAACTTAACTATAATACTTACTGTAGTACTACAATAATTTTTAGACATCTCCTTTTGCTATTAGGATAACCTGAGGTGTTGTATCATTTAAAACACTATTTAAGCCTCACAATCTCTGCATGAGCAATTTATATCTGAAGTAAATTATTTTTCACGGCAAAAAGTGATCTCTCTGTTTTATGTATTTTTCATGACGCTTAGTCCAATACCATAAGCCTTGAATAATAGCCTGAGATCCTTATGAAGTGCCACTAGTGATGCTGAAAGTGCTCCCAAATAGCAGAGAAAAGTCATGACATTATAAGTAAAAGCTGAGTTGCTTGATATGTACTGTATAGACTGGGGTCTGCAATTGTGGTTGTGCACAGTTTCAGACAGACAATTCATCTTGTAAACAGACATGGTAAATGTACGGTATCAACAAATACAGTACAGTACTCTAAATATATTTTCTCTTCCTTGTGATTTTGTTAATATCAATGTCTTTTGTCTACACTTAATTTATTGTAAAAATACTATATATAATACAAATAACATACAAATTACAAGTTAATCTATTTTTTTATGTCATTTATAAGGCTTCCACTCAACAGTAAGCTATTAGTAGTTAAGTTTTCAAAGAGTCAAAAGTTATATGTGGATTTTTTTTTTTTATTGTGCAGGGCATCAGCATTGTTTACCTTTGCATTGTTCAAAGGTCAGCTACACACACACACACACACACACACACACACACACAATTTAAAATGGAATATTATTCCAATTCAAAAGGGAAGAAAATTATGTCATCTATGACAACATGTATACACCTGAAAAATTACGCTAAGTGAAATAAACTGGGCATAGAAAGAAAAACTACATGATCTCACTTATATGTTGGTTCTAAAATAGCCAAATTCATGGAAGCAGAAAGTAGAATACTGGTTGATCAAAGTTTGGAAGTGAGGGATATGGGGCGAGAGTAAAAATTAAAACTGTAGGATAAATAAGTTGTAAATATTTAATGTACAGCATGAAGGCTATAGTTAATAATATACAGCATTATACACTTATCATTTAATAATATAGTAGATTGTAACTATTCTTATGACACACATAGACACAAAACACACACCCAAAATGGTAACTACGTAAATAAATGGATATGTTTACAAGCTTGACTCTAGTAACCAGTTCACCATGTATATGTATATCAAAACACTGTGCTGTATAGCAAATATATATATATATAAATTATATGTAAATATTAACATATAAACATATTTTCTATATTTGTAAGTTTTAATGAATTTCTCATGAGTGTTATCTATAGTGCTTCTTACTGATTAAGGGATAGATTTTATAACTAGTACAAAAATCAAAACAAGAACTAAACACAAACAGGCACATACAAACATACATGATTTGGAAAAAGTAAGTTCACAGTAAGATTGTGTTACATAATGAATAAATCAACTTATATCAACCTCAAAAACTTAATATTAATTTGCCAGGGTACAAAACAAAATTGAATGTATAATTCATAAATTATTATAATTATAAATGTATCATTTATAAGATGAAAAATAAAAGAAAAACTTAGCAACAGTTTTGTTTTAGTTTCCCCCTATACATAGATGTCAGTGATCATTCTGATTAGTATATAATATTAAGTTTATTTGGTGCTGAAATAATACATTTCATAACAATTTTTAGAAGTAAATAACCTGGGAAATTGTATCTCCAATGCCCTATGTGTGTAGTATTATAACTGCGGCATCATTTAATTATTTTACTGTTAGGTTTATATAATTTTACACATAAAAATATTGTAAAATATAAATTTTAAGTGAAGAAAAATTTTTAAAAATCAAATACACAAAATCATATAATATTAGTCTAAATTAATAGAATATAATACATAAATAAAATTATTGAAAGATTAATTTTAAATAAGAGAAAAACTTTTTAAAAACTAGTAAGTGTTACAGAAAGATAGTGATGGCAACTGTTATAGTTTTTAATCTTTTTGTTTCTTCTAATAAAGTGAAAATGTCAGAGTGTTTGAATACCAGAAACAAAACTGTTGGAGTGTATCTACAACAAAAGGACATACCAAGCTGTATCTATGAACATTCAAATACACACATCCAAGAAAAAGGAGCATGTTTTCATGATATCAGCATCTGTGTGGAGAGAAGATTCAAAAAAGTGGTGGACATACTTGACAAGAGAGAAACTGCAGATTAGCCAACAGATTCTCTTTGGAAAGTACAGCAAACCCATTTACACAACTAAAACTGGACTGCCTTCATTTCAGGATGAGTGCAAGAATCCACAGTGACGTTCAAATTGGCTAAAAAAAAAAAAAAAAAAAAAAAAAATGTAGTTCCACGAAATCTCAAAACCAGTCATCACCCGCTCATTTGGAAAGGTGTTCCATATTATACTGCAGGGAAATTGTTGGAGATAGAATCCTGTTGGTGCCATAAAGACACAAAAAAGAGTAAAGAAAGAGTCACTCAATAGCAGAGAGTGGGATCCCAAAAGAGAACTGAGAGGTCTTAGGAAAGCAGAGGCCACAAATTTTAACACTTTATAAATAGAACCAAAGAGGTAACTGTAAAGCTATGAATCTATAAAAGACATACTTCTTTCCAGTAAATGAGAAAGGCAAATTACACATCAAAAGGAATAATACAAAGGATTGCTATTGAATCAAATACAAGGTTATTATAATAAAATAAGGAATAAAGACTAGAATAATATTATTTCAAATAATAAAATTATATCAGGAAACATTCACACAAACAGAAACAAAGTATAGCTTTGATATTTCAAAATGAGCTGAAATAAAGTAAGAAAAATATTAGAACACATAGAAAAATTAGCAAATCTGAAAATAAGATATCAGAATGGGATGGAAATTAGAGACACACAAAGTCACTTCACAAATGAAAACTTACTAGAAGACAAGAATTTTTAAAACACAGCAGGTAATGCATTAACAGAATTAGAAAATAATAAAAGAATACATAATTTTTGTAAATGAAAAAATTAGAGAAACACACAATATATAGAAGCTAAAATTATGACAAAATAAAGCCAACAAAATACAACAAACATTTGACTCTATGCAGTACAGATAGTTACTCTGCCGAACAAACATTTGACTCTATGCAGTACAGATAGTTACTTTGCCGACTTTTCACTTACCTTATTTGTGTCATAATTTTTTAATAACACCTTTAGATTCTACATTTAAATGAAGGAAATAATGAGACCCAGATATTACAAGGAAATTACATATTTTGTTTTTATTAACAGCAGTTTATTATTAAAAGTTTTCATTATAAAATAGTTAACACAATTTTGCAGTGAATACTCATATCCCACCATCTAAATTCTACAAATAAAGTTTTACCTCATTATTTCAATAGACGTAGCCCATCTATCTGTCCTTCAATTTATCTTATGAATTATTAGTTTCAAAATTCGGACATCAGTTTACTTTTCCCAAATGCTTCAGCATGTGTATAAATAGTAAGAAATCAGTATATGGTAATAGTCCTTCTTTTATTTTGTGTATTCGAGGTGATATTTACAAAGAAATGCACAAGTCTTAAGCTATCCTTTTAATGAATGTTGACAAATTCAAAACCTCTGTAGCTCCAACTTTTATCAAAATATAAAACATTTAAATCACATCTGAAAGATTTATCATGGCCACTTCTCAGAAGCAACAATTGTTATAAATATATATGTACATGCACATACATACCGTGGGTAGAAGTGATAGATACAGGAGGCAGAGGAATTCTAGGCCGAAAAAGGGTGCGGTCCCAAACGAAGACCCCACTCTCAAATCTAAAACTGTAGCCCAAAGTGTGAACATGCATTCATGTTTTCTCATTTGAATGTTGCCTTTTCCAAAACCACCCGTGGCCCACTCTGCCGCATACCCTGTTCCCATAAAAACCCCTGACCTGGAGTTCTAGACCAGCCTAATCAATATGGTGAAACCCCGTCTCTACTAAAAATACAAAAATTAGCCGCCTGTGGTGGAGGGGGCCTGTAGTCCCAGCTATTCGGGAGACTGAGACAGGATAATTGCTTGAACCCCTTGAACCCGGGAGGCAGAGGTTGCAATGAGCCAAACAAAAAACAAACAAACAAAACAAAAACAAACAAACAAACAAACAAAAAAAGGGACTTGAATGGCAGAGAGCAGAGAAGAGAAGAGAAGAAGCAATTGGACATGTGAACATGGGAGACTGTGGTTTCATATCAGAGAGAAACAGCATGATTTCAGAGGGACAGCTTCTTGATGGTGTTGTTTCAGAGAGGATTCTAGGGAAAGATCACCTTCACTCTCCATTCCCCCTCCAGCTCCCTTTCCCACTGAGAGCCACTTTCATCTGCATTAAAATCCTCCATATTCACCACCCTTCAATTTGCTCCTTTGGCCTCATTTTTCGTGGATGCCGAACAAGAGCTCAGGTGACATGGGTGTGAACTAAAGGCTGTCACATCGACTCTCTGCTCTCACTGGTGGAAAGCAAGTGCCTCACGTGAAAAGACAGAGAGCCCACTGAGCTGTTTAACACCTAAGCTGTCCACGGATGGCAAAGCTAAAAGAGCACACTGTCGCACATGCCCTCAGAGGCTTCGGGAGTCACGGGTACTCCCCCTTAGATGCTACCATGCGGCCCATACAAGATCTTTGCTTCTGCCGGTGCCCAAAAGCGCTCACCCCAGCTCCTGCACACATTCACCTTCATGCTCCGCTTTCCACGAGGGGTTGAGAGCTGCAGGTTAAGTGAGGAACCCCTGTCCTGAGGCACAGAGGTGTCAGGGAAAATGTCCTGTTTCCGGAGGTTTGGAAGTTCGTTGTGATTGTTTTTTTTTTTTTAGATAAATATTATGATGAGTATTAATGCATGCATACAGACACGACTCTCATAAACATAGAAACTGCTGATCTCTAACAGTTTGGGAAAAATCTTAGGAGTATAAATTATATTAAGAGGTTTTGATTAATTAATTATTTTCAGTTTATAGTCGTTACATAACATTTTTAAATTTCTCTTTAAATGATTATGAATATGAAGGCAAAAAAAAAAAAAACACATGTGGGTGATGAGGGTACATTTTTTTAGCTTGCTAGCAAACATTTTATAGCATCAATGTCCATTCTTGCTTTTATTACTATTTATATCTTATTATCCTTTGAACCTTATAGGCAAGCACATATTTTTTCCCAGTAAATGACTGAAAAGAAAGAGCTAATTTAGTGGACAAATATAAAATAAAAATTCTATTTATATCCAAATCTTTGCTCACAGTAACAACTGGCATACCTATATAACCCTGCACACTGCTATTTCAAGCTAATCTATCAAATTTTATCATTAAAACTTCAGGAACAACATTGGCCTTACCATACACATTATGACAGGGAATTTCATCTTTACTTGTGTGACCATATAATTTAATGAAACTTTTATGTCTAATTTACAAATAGGAGAAATCTGCTGAATGCCTTTTTGAAATAATGAAGTTACTGTCAATTTTGACTTTAATTGTGTCTGTCAGCCTCCCTGAGGTAAAAATGTTCACTTCCATGGAAACATTAAATGGACTATTAGTAAAATTCCTGAGAATTGGAGTTACAGTGATTGTGCCATAGATTTTGTCCCAAATTGTAGCAGATTAAACTATCCTAAAGTTTATTTTAACTGAGTAAAGCTTATATTCAGTAAAATAAGATAATTTGTTTTATCAATAAACAATGCAATAAAAATGCAACAAAACCTATCAAGGAAGCACATTAACTTTTGAAATTATAGTCAGATCTAAGTGGTCAGCACCACTGTCTATATTATGGATCCCATGGAATTACTTCTACAGTATTGTCCTGTAAGTAAGTTAACACGATCTATGAAAGACCCCTCACCAAGAATCACACATGTTTTTTAACTTTGAAACCCAAATGAACTGACATATTTTATTAAAATGGAGCAAGATAGCATATTAATATAACAATTCAGTACAACTGATAAATGACAGAAAAAAAATGATTTTAAACTGCCAATTCAGACAATTACTACTAAATTAAATTCATTGTCAATCACATAAATACTCGGGATATTTTGATCAAATTAAACATTCTGAAATATTTTTGATTGTTTGTTTTAGAAATACTTTATTACTTTAAACATATAAGTCTGACTAGAAACAAGGGAAATATACAGCTTTCTATTTCTCCTTATATTCCTTTTGCCTAGAGAACTATCTGCTTATTCAGAACTATGTATTTGTAAGAAGTCAAATTATTAGCCATAAAAATCAGATATATTGTCTTCCATTTTTAAGATTTATTGCATATTGCATAACATATGCATGTTTATTTGTTAATTAGAAATATTAATCTAATAAAAACTTTATGTGAGTGTAAATATTTTAAAAGATTATTATATCATACTACTATTAATTTATAGCTGAAATTCTATAGGTTTGGAAGAAATAGAGAAGGTACTTCTTTTCAAACAACTTTAACATTAAACATTTTGAAAGATTATTAGAAACTTTTGCTTGTAGTAAAAGTTCAAGTGATTCAAAACATATTTCAAGTAATAGGTTTTAAACTGAAGTGTCAAAATTGTGGATAATGAATTTATAATTTTATTAACATTAACTGTGGAAATCATTATACAATAGATTTATTCAGAAATCTTCAAATGATTAAACACCAACATAATAAATTTTGCTAGATTTTGTATAATATATTTGCATTTATGTATTATATATTAACAAATGACTATATATGTGTGAATGTACAGTTAGAATTGAAAGGGAAATAAACTAACTCACTACTCATTTGAAAAGAGTCTTAAATTTGTAATTTCAAAATGCAAATTAAAATTATGATGACCTAGTTTTTACTTATGTGAATAGCAAAGACAAAAATGATAAAGAGTTAAGGATGCTTCAAGTAAATGAAGAAATGAAAAACAAAATAGGTGTTTCTCGAATTCCAGGTGGCAGTAAAAGTACTAAAAAATATTAAATATTAAAAGTATTAAGTATCTTTGGAGAAAAAGTTGGCAATATCTGTTTTAAAATGTTAATTTGTAGTATGGGTAAATTTATACTCTAGACATAAACTTGCAAATATTAGGAAATACATATTTTTAAAAGCTATCATAGTATTGTTTGATATTTTGTTTGTTTGAAACAGAGTCTTGGTCTGTTGCCCAGGCTAGAGTGCAGTGACCCTATCTCATTTCTGCTAGCTCTGCCTTCCAGGTTTGAGCTATTCTCCCACCTCAACTTTCCGAGTAGCTAGGGCTACAGGCTCGGGTCACCACGCCTGGCTAATTTTTGTATTTTTAGTAGAGACAGGGTTTCACCATGTTGGCCAGGCTAGTTTCAAACTCCTGAACTTGCCTGCCTCGGCCTTCCAAAGTGTTTGATAATTTATTAATGTACAACCGTTTGTCTAGTTATGTATAATAAATTATTTCAAGATAAAGTTATAGTAGTCAATATTTCAATAGAATTGAAACTCCATGTAGTCTATTCTGTGAATCATAACCTATTAAGAAAAAAAAGTAGTTAGCAAGGGAGAAACAGGCAATATAGTATTAAGCACATAACTATTTACACACCCTTTAGTCCCGACCCATCCCTACATAGTACTTTATTTTTAAATGAATAGATGACCTCTGGAAATTCAGAAGAAAATATTAGATCTTGGCTGGCATGGTTGCTTCTGCTATAGAAAGTTGTGTACCTAATGGACAGTGATATTTTTTATTTATTTTCTAATTTTTACATTCCCCTCTAAACATTTGTGTGTGTTTATTATGTGTGTGCATGTGTTTAACAAGGGATAAGCATTGTTTATTGGAAAAATTAGAAAAATTACAATTGGGCCAGGGTCAGTGGCTCACACCTCTAATCCCAGCAGTTTGGGAGGTCGAGGCTGGCAAATCACTTAGCGCCAGGAGTTAGAGACAAGCTTGGCCCATATAGTGACACCCTGTCTCTACTAAAAATACAGAATTTAGCTAGGCATGGTGGCACACACTGTAATCTCAGCTACTCAGGAGGCTGAAGAGAAAGAATTGCTTGAGCCCAGGAGGCAGAGGTTGCAGTGGAGATGGCGCCAGTGCACTCCTGCACTCCAGCCTGGGCGACAGAGCTAGACTCTGTCTAAAAAAGAAGATGAAAGAAAGAAAGAAAGAAAGAAAGAAAGAAAGAAAGAAAGAAAGAAA
>NC_045455.1:46720077-46887306 GCF_002776525.5 Piliocolobus tephrosceles | reverse complement strand
GGGAGGGAGGGAGGGAGGGAGGGAGGGAGGGAAGGAAGGAAGGAAGGAAGGAAGGAAGGAAGGAAGGAAGGAAGGAAGGAAGGGAAAGAAAGAGAAAGAAAGAAAGATTACTACTATACATTTTTTTATATGTTGTCTATGCTTTTCTGGGGAATGGCAGAAAATATGACTTATTTGATATTTGTATATAAGATGGATTATTAAAAATAAGCACACAAATTAACTATGTCAGTAGAAATGTCATTTTGTTACATTAAATATGTTACATATTTTTAAATGTGTCAAGCAATTACAGAAATGAATATATGTTAAAAATTGAAATAAACAAAAAAAAATTACATCAAAATGTCACAGAGCTCCAAATGTTCTTTTTAACTTGGTAGTATATAAAGTGCAATGTTTAAATGTAATAAAAATTAATTTGGCATGTATTATTCTAATCTCCAAATGATTTATTTTGCTGTCTTAACAACAGAGTTAAACAGTTATATAATTACTGATTATCATGAAAACATAGCCTTAATTAACAATAAAATTGACTTGTGTAGGTGTAAGAATCAGTAAATCTGTAGTATTTAATAAAGATAAAATACAAAAGCAATTCATTCTGGCTGAAATATGTCCCTGGTGAAATAATTTAACGGCATTTAAAATTTACTAGTCACTGTGCTTTCCCCTATAAAAAATATTAATTAGTTATTAAAGAGAAATTTACACAAAATTAGAGTCAAACATTCTGTACTATAGAATAAATAGATAGAATTGATAAGAATAGAATAGCTGTTTTTGAAACATGCAATGACAGTGATAAATTTTTGGAAAGTCTATTGACTAAATAAATAAATATATTGATAACAGCATTTGTTGCAAATGCAGATATGTAAAACAGCATAACATTACGAACTATAGAATAAGTATATTGTGTGTTCTAACAAACTTGAAATTTTTGAGGAAATATGCAGACATACATATACACCCACTCATTTGTACACCATGTGAATCATATGCAGGAATTAGTATTTATACAAACATCATTTATATTATAAATCATTGATATAATCTAATTATTCAATCATAGAAATAAGCTAAACATAGTATGATATATGTATAAATGAGAAAAATAAAAAGACTTTAGAGTAATGCTGTAGAATAATTGAAATCATTTTCCTAAATGTTCATATAGTTCAAAAAAGATATTCATAATAGCTTCATTTAAAGATAGATATAGATATGTAGTATATTTTAAAATCTGAATAAATGTATATCATAATAGCAATTACATGATTTGATGTTGGATATACATATTGTATAAATCTTTTAAAAATGTTTTATTACATAGATTAAATTATAACAAATAAATTTAAAAAATAGATGCAGAGTTTTTTTGCTCTTGTAGACTATACCTTTAATTCTGTCACAAAATATTTACCTGCCTGTTAATTGGCTTGACAGCCAGTTGTCACTTTAAATGGCATGCCTCTTGTGAAAATGCTTATCCTCTCTGAATTATCTGATCATTAATTCCCTAACAATTTACTAATAATGCTGAAATGAATACTTTAAGCATATGCTCACTCATTTTATTCATGTAATTGTAACTTACTGAAATAAATGAAATTATTCACGGGATGTCTTCTCATCACTTCCAACTGTTTTGTTTTGTCTTAATGACTAGGAGCTTGGATATTTGCATTTGTACAATGCAAAAGCAAATGAATAACAGCAAAACATTTCAATAAAGTTAATTTATTTACCCTCTAAATAGTAAAAACAAACCATAGGTGAAAAATACTGTTGTTTTTTCACCCAATATGCCACTTTTACTCAGTTTCCTGAATCATATGCTATATGACTAATTGATTTAATATTCAGCAAATATACATTTCCAATGTATAAAATAAATCAGAAACTGTGATAACTACTGTAAATAAAAAAAAATTGCATACACTTGCCTATACTCAAAGAGAAATAAGAATATTTATGTTGTTTGGAAAAAAGGCCATTATATTTAGCTCATCAGAAACTTTGTAAGTGTATGCTTGGAAATGATGAGGAAAGGTGAAAAAAGCAAGAATGCTTGCAATCCAAAGGGAATGGAAAATGTGTAACCTAGACCCATAAAATAGAATTGCAAAGAACATATGAAAAGGAGTAATTTCTAAGAAATGAGGTTGAAAAAGATATCAGGAATTAGGTCATGGCTAAATTTTCCTGCAGGCAAGTATATCTAAATATACCTAAACAATTAGGAGACACTGAAGTGAAATTTTGGTGGGAAAATAAAAATTCTATTTGCAATTTAAAAAAGAATTCTGGAACATGGAAAGCATAACTTATATAGATGCCTGAGAGTTGTACACCTAAAATCTGGATATAAGTATAATAATTATAATATTTAATCTTAGCTCAAAGAAAAAAACTACACAGGGTGTTGAAAACCACTGATGTTACAAATGCAGGATGTGCAGTAAGATGCCTTGAAACCACCAAAAGGAAAAGATCAGTTTTGAAGTTACTAAAAGTTATCCTTTTCAGAGCGTTGCCACTACTGGATCTGCTTTGCAGCTCTGTGAGAAAGACCTATTTAGAGGGCATTTTTGTTATGGGTTTGAACTCAGAGCTCCTTTTGGGGAAAAGTCTTATTTCAACAGCATTTGTTGGAAATAATCAGTGGCATTTGTTTAACATTGCAGATGCTTTATATCTGGTGGTGTGATAGCTGGTGGCACAATCTAAAGACTGGTCAAAACTTAAAAGTAATTTCAAAGAAACCAGATGTTGACAGAGAGAGTTTTAAAAAGCTCTGAGATTTTTTCTGGTTATTCTAGAGAGCCATATTCTGGTGCAGGGCTGTGTGCATGCCCAAGAAAGACCTGAGTGGGTTCCAATTATTCAGCTTTGGCCAATATTGAGATCCCTCACAAGCAAGAATTTAACACTAAGGCAGAGTTGTTAGCTGAAAGGAGTTAAATGTATGTCCAAACTCATACACAGAGTTACTTGGTGAAGAGTGAGAGGCTTATTGGTTTAAGGCATTTAAGAAAAACTCTGGACACCATTAGCTGATCAGTTAGCTAACCAAGCAGTGGCTTCAGTGATTACAAATCACAGAGGAAACAAACTATAGCATCAGCCCAAGGAAGTCAAGCACACACACACATACGAAAGAGTTACTACAACATCAGCTGCAGCACTACCACCACCAACAATAAAACAGCAATAACAAGCCCTGGAATGAGGAGTCATCTCATATCCAGAGCTGTCATTTTATATTAACCTAAGTATTCATTTTTTACATGAAATACAAATTGCGAAAATAAATAGAGAAGTACGCTTCCAAGACACACACACACACACACACACAAATCCATAGAAATTGTTTCAGAAGGAACATAGATGCAAGAACTAGATGGATATATTAAATCAGCCATTATCAATGAACTCAAAAAATAAAAAAATCTGAGTAATTAAATAAAAATATGGTAACAATATTTCACAGAATAGATAATATCAAAAAAGAAAAACAAACACCTAAAATTTTGAAGTTTAAGATAATAAGTGAAATACAAAAGTCATTAAAAGGGTACAAGAGCAAATTTGAACTGACAAAAGAAACATTAATGAAATTCAAAGTAAGTTAATTGAGACTATTCAGTCTGAGAAAGAGAAAAATAACTGGTGAAAAATAAACAGAATCTCAGAGATCTATAGAACCTCGTGAATTGTAACAATATACAAATAAAGATGGATTAAAGATATAAATGTATCTTTAATATAAATATGAATATAAATTTATAATATAATATAAATATATTTATATTATATTATAAATTTAATCTAATATAAATTTATATATAAATTAAATTTCTATTTATACATTTTTATATAAAATTTTATATAAATGGCTGCATAATATTCCATGGTATATATGTACCACCTTTTCTTTCTCCAATGTGCCATTAATGGGCATTTAGGTTGATGCCATATCTTTGCTATTGTAGATAATGCTGCAATATACATATGAGTGCATGTGTCTTTATATCAGAATGGTTTATACTATATTGTGTATATATCCAGAAATGGGATTGCTGGGGAGAATGCTGTTTTTGTTTTTAGCTCTTTGAAGAATCACAGCACTGCTTTCCACAGTCGTTGAACTAATTTACACCCCCAACAATAGCTTATAAGCATTGCCTTCTCTCTGCAACCACACCAGCATCTGTTATTTTTTGACTTTTAAATACAAAATGGCTATTATTAAAAAGTCAAAAACCAACAAATTCAGGAAAGGTTTCAGAGAAAAGGTAACAACTTATACATTGTTAGTGGGAATGCAAATTATTTCAGCACGTGTTAAAAGCAGTTCAGAGACTTCTCTAAGAACTTAAAACAGAGGTACTATTCAACCTGGCAACCGTATTACTGGGTGTATACCCAAAGAAAAATAGATGATACCAGAAAGACACATTTACTCATGTTTATCATCAAAATATTCACAATAGTCAATGCATGGAACCAACCTCAGTGCCCTTCAATGGTGGACTGAATTTTAAAAATGTGGGACATATATAGCCTGGAACTGTACACAAACATAAAAAAATTAAAACCATATCCTTTGCAACAGCATGAATGGAGCTGATCCATAATCTTAAGTGAATTAATTAAGGAACAGAAGACCAAATACCCCATATTTTCACTCATAAGTGGGAGGTGAACATTGAGAACACATTGGCATAAACATAGAAACAATAGACACTGCAGACTATTAGATGGGGGAGGGTGGGAGGGGGCTATGGTTTGAAAAACTGCCTATGGTGTGCTATGCTCACTTCCTAAGTACAATATACTCATGTAACACGCCTGCACATGTTCTCCCTCTATCTAAAATAAAAGTTGAAATTAATGGAAAATAAATAAATAAATAATAAAATGATTTGATAATATATACTATGCAAAGTGTAATAAAAATAATGCTGAAAATATTATATTCATATCCAACAAAATATACTTGCACACGATAAAATTACTGGAGACAAAGAAGGACATTTTATAATATTAAAATAGTAAATTCATCTTGAAGATATGGTACTTATAATCACATATACTGATAGTAACATCTATATTGGTCCGTTCTCACATGGCTATGAGGAATATCCAAGACTGGGTAATATACAAAGGAAAGAGGCTTAATTGACTCACAGTTCCACATGGTTGGGGAGGCTTCAGGAAACTTACAATCATGGCAAAAGACACCTCTTCACAGGGTGGAAGAAGAGAGAATGAATGCCAGCAGGGGAAATGTCAGACACTCATAAAATCATCAGATCTCGTGAAATTCACTTACTATTATGAAAACAGCATGGGGGAAACGGCCCCCATGATTCAATTACCTTCACCTGGTCCCTCTGACGACAGGTGGGGATTAGGGGGACTACAATTCAAGATAGGATTTGAGTGGGGACATAGCCAAACCATATAAACAACATTTCAGATGTTATTAAACTTAACTAAAAATGTGATGGACAAAATAGACAACTCAACAATAATTTGAGGGAATTTCATGCCCCACATTTAATAGTGGTAGAACAAATAGGCAGTTCACCAAGGAAATGCAAAATTTAAACAACTTGATAAAACATAGAACTAATAGACATGTGTAGAACACTAGACCCAATGACAGCAGAATAAGCATTATTCACAAGCATGCATTATTGGGGAAAACCCCACCCCCGATATATAACGTGGGTTCTTTTCTATTTCCCTAAGCATCTCGGCTGGTTTGAGAAATAAAGGGAAAGAGTACAAGAGAGAGAAATTTTAAAGCTGGGTGTCTGGGGAAGACTTCACATGTCCGCAGGTTCCGTGGTGCTCCCTGAGCCGTAAAACCAGCAAGTTTTTATTAGCGATTTCCAAAAGGGGAGGGAGTGTACAAATAGGGTGTGGGTCGCAGAGATCGCATACTTCACAAGGTAGTAAAATATCATAAAGCAAATGGAGGCAGGGTGAGATCACAGGAGCACAGGATGGGGCGAAATTAAAATTGCTAATGAAGTTTCCGCACACATTGTCATTGATAGCATCTTATCAAGAGACAGGGTTTGAGAGCAGACAACCTGTCTGATCAAAATTTATTAGGTGGGAACTCCCTCATCCTAATAAGCCTGGGAGCTCTACAAGAGACCAACTCTTATGGAAAGCATACATAGGTACAAACGCATACATTAAAAAAGAAGAAAGATGTCAAACCAGTAAGGTGACTTTTTCACTATGAACTAGAGAAAAAGAACAGACTAAAACCAAAGCAATCTCAAAATGAAAAAATAAAATTATAAACATTAGAGCAAAAATTGATGAAATAGAAAAGAAAAATAACATTAGGGGAAATCAAACAAAGTAAAAGTTTAATTTTTATAAATATCAACAAAAGCAATTAATTAAACGAGCAATTTAGCTAGACTGGCTGATGAAAAATATCAAAATAATAATTTTTTAAAAAAGAGATGACGCCATTCCCTAAAATATGGAACGAAAGAGAAAGCATTGCTTACAACCATGAAAAAAAAAAAGATTACAGGAGAATTCTGTGAACAATGGTATACCAACAAACCAGGTAATTAACATGGTAATACAGAATGAAAAAAAAAGAAAAAAGAAAAAAAAAAAAAAAAGAAAACCACATTTTACCAGAACTGACTCAGAAGAACTAAACAATCTGAATAGACCTATAAAAAATAAAACTATTGAGTTAGTAATTTAAAACGTCACCTACAAGTCAAACAAACAAACAAACAAAAACATAAAAAAATCTCAGATGACCATACTGGAAAATTCTACTAACGTTTTAGTAGGAATTAATACCAATCATTCACAAACGTTTTCAGAAAATAGAAGAGGAAGAGATGCTTCGAAAGCGATTTTTTTTTTTTTTTTTTTTTTTGACGCCAGTATGCTATCCCAGACACAGACATTACAAAACCAAAGACATAAAGAAAAAACAAAACCAAAAACCCAATTATCAATATCTCTTATAAATACAGACAAACAACCTTCAACAAAGTACTAACAAACCAAGTCCAGCAACTAATAATAAAAAAGTAGTTTGGGAGGCCGAGGTTGGTGGATCACGAGATTAGGAGATCCAGACCATCCTGGCTAACACGGTGAAACCCCGTCTCCATGAAAAATACAAAAAATTAGCCCGGCGAGGTGGTGGGCGCCTGTAGTCCCAGCTACTCAGGAGGCTGATGCAGGAGAATGGCGTGAACCCGGGAGGTGGAGCTTGCAGTGAGCCGAGATCGCGCCACTGCACTCCAGCCTGGGCGACAGAGCGAGACTCCGTCTCAAAACAACAACGACAAAAAAGTAACAAAATTTTAAAATGGAAAAAAAAAAAGAATTTGAACAGATGTTTTCAGATGATATACTAATGACTAAGGAACCCAATAAAATGTGCTGACACTCATTAGCCATTAGATAAATACTTGCCAAAACTATAATGAGATATCACTTCACATACATTAGATTGATTAAAATAAGAAGGACAGATGATAACATGTCTTACTGAGGATAAGGAGAAACTGTAAACCTCACATGCTGCAGGTGAAAGTATGAAACAGTGAAGTCACTCTGACAATTTGGCAGTTGTTCAAAATATTAAAGATGTAGTTACCAATAGACTCATTGCCTTGGTTCATTTGCATTGCTGTAAAGGAATATCTGATGTTGGGTAATTTATCAAGAAAAGAGTTCTATTGGGCTCACAGTTCTTCAGGCTGTACAATAAACATGTATATGGTGTCAGCATCTACTTCTTCTGAAAGCTTAGGAAGTTTCCACTCATGCCAGAAAGTGAAGGATATGATGTGAGAAGAGGAAGAGAGAGATTTAGGGAAATCCCAGAATCTTTTTAACAAGCAGATTTCATGGAAACTAAGAAGGATAATTCACTCAATTCTGTGAGAATGATACCAAGTCATTCATGAGAGATTTGCACCATGAAGCAAATATCTCCCACCAGACCCCAATTGCCACACTGGAGATTAAATTTCCAGGTGAGATATGGAGGGGAAAAATATCCATACTACGTCACCCAGTAATTATACTTCTAAATATATGTCCAAGAGAATTGCAAACTTTATCTGCAGAAAAACTTGTACAGAAATGTTCATTGTAGAATTATTTATGATACTCAAAAAGTAGAAGCAACCCGAATATGCATCACTGGATGGAGAGGTCATTAAAAAAATATTATACCGGCCGGGCGCGGTGGCTCACGCCTGTAATCCCAGCACTTTGGGAGGCCGAGGCAGGCGGATCATGAGGTCAGGAGATCGAGACCATCCTGGCTAACACGGGGAAACCCCGTCTCTACTAAAAATGCAAAAAATTAGCCGGGCGTGGCGGCGGGCGCCTGTAGTCCCAGCTACTTGGGAGGCTGAGGCAGGAGAATGGCGGGAATCCGGGAGGCGGAGCTTGCAGTGAGCCGAGATCTTGCCACTGCACTCCAGACTGGGAGACTGAGCAAGACTCTGTCTCAAAAAAAAAAAAAAATATATATATATATATATATAAAATATATAATATAATATTATATATTATACCATTAAATAGAATGTTATTTAGTGATACAAAGGAATGAGGTAGTCCTATACTTTTTAACATGGATTAACCTTGAAAACATCATGCTAACCGTTATGAAAATATATTAGTGATTCTATTTTAATGAAATGTCCCAGAAAAGTCAAACCTATGGAGATAGGGGGAGTAGATTAGTGGTTTCTATGTGGCTTGGGAAAAAAGTGACTGCTAATGGGAATGGTGTTTCATTTTAGGGAGATGAAAATACTCTAGTCTCATATCACGGTGGTGTTTGCACACTTGTGTGAATATACCCCAAAAATGGATTATACATTTAAATAGGAAAATTGTATATTTTGTGAATTAAAGCTCAAGATTGATTAAAAACAAAACAAACAAAACAGAATTATTACCATCCACCTTACCTCACAGATAGGGATCAAAGGAAATATTATATGGAAATGATGTGGTTTGCAGCTGCTTTTTAGTGAATGGGGTACAATTAAAACAATATGATTAAAAATAAACTCAATTGGGAATTAATTTTTCTAAAAAGCTTATCTCATTTGTACTTACAATTTATAAGACATTTTATACAGAGCAACTTTGTTTACAAGATAAAGAGGATATAGACATAAAACAAGTAAAATAAACTCAGAAATAAAGATTTTCGTTCTGTATGAGAAATTTGAATTTTACAAAGGAAAATCAAATAAGAAGTACAAATAAATCAGCCAAAAATATTTGTGAAAAGATGGAATATTATGACAATTACAATACAATATTAAAATGAATACATGGAAAGCTGAACAGACATTAAAATAAAATGATGGTAACTTAAATATGTTAGTCAGGGGTCCCAGAGAGAGCTAATATGATACACACACACACACACACACACACACACACACATATACACATATATGAGGAGATTTATTATGGAAATTCTCACCATATGCCATCTGCAAGCTGGAGAAGCAGGATATCTGGTGGTGTAATTCAGGCCAAGTCTGAAGGCCTGAGAATGTCCTAGATTCTGAAGACCAAAGAACTAGAAGCTCCAATTTCTGATGGCAGGAGAAGATGGATGTCATAGTTCAAGAAGAGAAAAATTTTCCTTTTCTCTCAATTTTTATTCTATTCTAACCCCAGAGAAATTGCATTATGCTCACCCATGTTGGTGAGGGCATATTCTATACTCAGTCTTCTGATGCAAAGTCTAATCTCTCCCTAAAATGCCCACACAGAAACACTCAGAAATTACATTTTTCCAGCTATCTGAGCATCTCTTAGCCCAGTTAAGTTAATACATAAAATTAACTATCACAAATCTATCATTTATCAACTTAGTTCTCATACACACATTGGCTTCCACATGCATATTAAACCATGTTTAATTTCCAAATACAGAAGATAATAAAGTCATAATTGCACCTAAGATAACACAACTATCCTGCATACAACAAAAAAATCCACTAATCTCTTTCTAGAATGGGAGGTAAGATACTTGAGCTTGATGGTTTCCCTTCTTCTGATATTCTGTAACTTAAATACTATGATGTAAAACTAACAGTACTTAAATATGGATATAAAGTCAATATTTTTATATCATATGATAAAAGAATAAGAGGAAAACATAAATATATCTGCTTAACATATGTATATATTATAAGCTAAAAACACAATCCTAAGCCACTCCAACTGACCAAATGAACCAACTCTTGGGCAAGGGAACCCCACAGAAAACTTAAAAACTAGGTTTGTCACCACAATGAGACAAGAGGTCAAACACATCTTCTTCCTTTTGTAGTTTAGACACAACAACTGACTGGAATTAATGTTAAAATAGAGATCCTAAGACTGATGGAATGGACTTTGTGGCAATAAGATACTAAATTATAAACAGAACTTATGGCCATGCCAGGGAAGGGTTAAGTTACATACCCTACACTTAAAGAATAAACTATTTTAACTTCCTAGGAAAAGTTGTATGATTCACGGCTTAAATCCTATTCTTGACTGAATAATCTTACTGAGAATCTCTCAAATCTTAGAGTGACAGTGAATTCTTCAAAGTGTTAATGATTAATACTTAACCTATTTACATTGTAAAGGACTCTAGTTTGTTTATGGATTTTGAAATTTTACTGATTGTCTTTCATGCAAAACATTTTAGCCTATATGCTGCAGGTTGTAATCGGCAGCCAATCACTGTAGCCTCTGTATTGTACCCTCGAGTGAAAGAGTGCAATGTGATGAGAAAAGTTCCTCTCCTAAATATTCTCCTAAAAACATTTCAAATTCTAAGACTTTAGAACATGCTCAACTTTGTTGATGTATCTTCCCAAGTTGACTCTCAAATTTGGCATCCAATAAAACCTTTATCAAATTATTTCTGCCTCCATGGCCTTAATTTTGGTCAACAATATGCACACAAATGTATTCATAGCAAAATAAGGAGGAAATACTCATAACTGTTATAATCCTCATCTCTCTAACTGATCACATGATTTTAGCTGGTATTTACATACATATGAGCTTATTCTACTTCCTATTCTGTGTTCCTTGTTTACCTGACAGAGTGATCCAGTGATCCAAACTTTCATTCCTAAAGAGTCTGAGACATTTGTAATCTTGCCTGGATTTAGTTGTAATTTCCCATTGTCCTTATTCACAGGACATGGTGATATTAAGAGACATTCTAAAAGATCTCCCGCATTCCAGTTATAATCTTTCTCACTTCCATTGTGGAATAGCAATCAAATTTCTCCTTGGTAGTCCAGATCAATCAACTCAGCAAATACCATACTCAGCAAACACCATTACTCCTTCCGTAGTGTGAGTCAGAGGCACGGGGAGCCCAAAGTGGCCAGGTTGCAGTTTTAATTTACAGTTCAACAGAATCATTCTTGTGTCTCCTAGTGTAAGCATTCCTCCTTCTGGAACTAAGACCTCTAGGCCAGCAGAGCATAAAGCTGTGGGAGTGGGAAGCAAAAATTTTGCTAGCAAGTCACTAGGGGTAATGATAGGTACTATCACTCTCATTCCTAAACTTTGATTTTTGGAGGCTGGTTATTGAATCCTGGCTATTGAAAAAAACAGTATCATATGTTGAATGCAAATTTAAGGCATATGCAGCCTGAAGAACCTTGCCCCAACCCTGCAGTGTATTGCCACCTAGCTTCTCCTATAACTGAGTCTTCAAAAGGCCATGGTGATGTGGGGAAAGTAGTAAGATCAGTGAATTCCATGAGTATGTGCCCATTGATGTATTAATAATACTTATTTGGCTGTGAGGTAAGTTTCTTGGTCAGAAACAATGTTACGTGAAATACCACGATGATAGATACTATGCCTCATTTTGTGGATTTCAGTTAGTCTCCTTCCTCAGCCACTTTTGTTTTTGTCCAATGGGCACATTAACAAAGCGGACATGTTTACAGAGATGATGATTATGTAGAGGCACCACAATTTGGACTTCAAATTAACAAGGCTGTCCTGGCTAAAGCCACTGCTGAATCCCTAATCTGTCAGCAGCAGAGAGTAATACTGAGCCCTCTCATAGGGCACCACTTATGGGGTGATCAGCCAGTTACCTGGTCACAGGGTGATTATATTGAACCACGCCAATCAGGGAAGACACAGCAATTTATTTTTATTGGAATAGACATTTACTCAGGACATGAATTTGCCTTTCATGCTTGCAATATCTCTACCAAAACTACCATCCATAGTTGGTAGTTTTAGTACCATCCATAGTACTAAAAAAAAAAAAGAAAAAAAAATACATAGTAAGCTAAATAAGCATTAAAATAAAAATGATTTTATGTTAAAGAATACAAATAGGCCGGGCGTGGTGGCTCAAGCCTGTAATCCCAGCACTTTGGGAGGCCGAGACGGGCGGATCACGAGGTCAGGAGATCCAGACCATCCTGGCTAATACGGTGAAACCCCTTCTCTACTTAAAAATACAAAAAACTAGCCGGGCGACGAGGCGGGCGCCTGTAGTCCCAGCTACTCGGGAGGCTGAGGCAGGAGAATGGAGTAAACCCGGGAGGCGGAGCTTGCAGTGAGCTGAGATCCGGCCACTGCACTCCAGCCTGGGTGGCAGAGTAAGACTCCGTCTCAAAAAAAAAAAAAAAAAAAAAAAAAAAAAAATTACAAATAAATGTACTAGCATTCAATTTTAGAACAGTGCTTACATAGTGAATCATAATCAGTTGTGACTAGTGTCTGCATAATCCTTTAAAATTAAATATTGATTGTATACAATTTATAATACAATTTTAATGGGAAGATATAGCAGGGCTCCATGCATATGTTTCAGAATTGCTGTGAAATGAGAAATAAATCTTTATACCCAAACAACAAATACTTGAAAATTGGCTAATACTGAGAGATAAAGAAGTATTAGGTTGGTGTAAAAGTAATTGTGGTTTTTGAAATTATATTTAATGGTAAAAACTGCAATTATGTTTGCACCAACCTAGAAATTATAAACATATTATTTAGGGACAAACAGTTAATGCCAAATTGAACAACGAACATAATCAAAAGTGTTTGCCTCTGGGGCACTCAGAACACAGGACTGAAAGGAAGCAGAGGACCACTTTTCTCCAAGTCAGCTATGAAGAACTATTTGTCTTTACTCATTTCACAGGCATAACTTTGATAAAAATAAAGATAAATTAATCATAAACTAAAAATGCCAGATTCAATACATATTAAATCTAAGATCGAGGAAATAGCCACAATTTTGTATGCTTCTTAATCTTTGAAATAGCTTATAGTTTTATAAATGCATGTAGGATTATAAAGTGAGCAAATCTCCTTACTATGCCTAAACCTTTTCTCATGTGTAATTGGAAACGAAGAGACGAGTTTCTTTGTGAAATAAAGGAGAACTTTACAGTTCCTTTTTTTGAAATTTATAATAGCAAAGACCATTTGGCCTTTAAATAGTCTTTACTATTAAAAATTTATTTCTAAACTACTAACTTATTTTCTGAGTGTATATATAACTTCTTCTAACATGGGATGTCACATTTGAACAATAATTACATCTTATGCCTTTTTTTGTTTATTACTACATGAATATTTTCAACATATATAATTACTACATGTATACGTTTAACATAAAAAATATGGCTAGACTGGGAAAATATGTACTATTTTGAAGCCGGGATCAAATGCTTTTCATTTCTGTTATGAATATATTTTTATATATGATGAACTCAATTTACTTTTTTCCCAACTTTATCAGTAGACATATAATCATATTGTTTGTTAGTTCTTACTTATTTTCCACAATCTTAAATAACTATGAACACTGAATATAAATTATTAAAATATATGATCCTGTTTAGTGGCTCCAAAATAATTATAAGCAAACATCTAAATCTACTTTTGCAGCATTTTGATGTTTGTATCAGTTGGTGGCCTAGTCTCAGCTTGACACCACAAAGATTATTTTTGTTTAGGACGTTTTAATTTTTGCCAGAAACCTGTCAAGACAGATTTTATAAGTGCCCTATGTTTTTTTCTTAAATTTGATTGCTACAATTAAGATACAATAACGCTCTCATGGGATGTGTATTGCACTCCTTTGTGGGTACACTGAAAACAATTCATTTATACATTACCTATTTTGCAGTCAGTTGGAAATATTTTATTATACTTATTTGCATAATTCTCTCATCAATAAAAAAGAAAAAGATGCATCGTTTGTCTTCTCTCTGTAAAAGGGAAAAAAATCAATTGCAAAACAAAGCAAAACGTGGAGCAGGCTACACTGACATTAAGCCAAGATCTTTAATCTCAATATCAATATTCATTGAAGTTTTATATTACCTACCTACACTCTAATTACTCAAGTGTATCATATGTAACCTCTTTTTCTTCCCAACTATCAGCAAATATGGTGCCATCTTCTTGTAATAAAGACAATGGAAATTCTATTAGTCAATGTATCTCTGCCAAAAAATAAAGTAAAATAAAATAAAAAGGTCAATTGACTTTAAAAAGCTTTATTTAAACGTCTACTGAATGAGCACATAGCCCTCACGATTTCTGCTTTTCCTGTGCCACATTGTTGCATTGATTATAATGTCCTTGGTGGTAGAGGTCACGTTAATTTTATCACATCCAAGGATTCTAGGTGAAATATGTGGCACATGTTCAGGCTGCATGCTCGTTTGTCACATTATTACTTGCTGTCACTTTTGAAGGTAGGTGTCTTTTTGAAGAATGTGCCACAGCTAGAGGGTCATGTTATTTGCATAAAGCTCTGAAAGCTGTCTTTCCAGAGAGAATGAGTGGGATGTTGCTTCATTTTCTGTTTACGGAAAGCATAGAGGGGACAGCTGTCAGGAGCTGATGCTGTCTCTCTTGTACATAGATAGTTGTTTAAAAAAATGCTTAAGAACATATTAATGAATTGTAACTAAAATTTCCATTTACTGGACTGAATGCTAATTTTACCACTCAGAATAAAGTAATTCTGGTCTGCTATGAGCAGATATTTTTGCTTTATAAATGTCAAAAGATGCCTATAAATTGGAATGATTTACGGAAGCTTCCATTGCTTTTGGTTGATAACTAAATAATTTCCTTCCTTTACAAAATTAGAGGAAGAAGGATATAGCTGTATTTTTGAGGCTACTACAAATGATTTCACTGAAGACCTTAAGAAGGTTTTAGAAATAATGCAAAGTTAAATATCATTATTAGAGCCAAAAATTGTATTATTATAAAATACCAATGTGCTTTGAAAATCTGAATTTACAAAAACATATGAATAGAAACTTAATTTAAATAAAATTATGCTTCTGAAAACAAAATAATTTGATAGATACATAAATCTAATTTTCTCAAAATAATGTATAAAATTAATAATTTTATGTAAAAGTCAAGATTTTCAAAATTATGTCACAGCCAAATGACTCAAAACTACAATGACAAATAAAAAAGCTCTTCCTTGTATGCAACGAGGATATTTAATATAATTTAAGAAAAGTGTATGCTTTGATATATAATTATATATATGTATTTATGCTCAGATTCTATTGATTAAAAACAAGATGGAAATATATTTAATAAAAATATAATATAAACTACATCTTACTACTAATTTGTTACTCAACTTCTTGTTTATTTTGGTGAATTAAAGATAGCTCTAACTTCTTTTAAATACACATAAAGAGGTGGAAAGTCGATCTCATAAAAATAGAGAATAAAATGGTGATCAGAGACTGGGGCTTTTAGGAAGAGGGATATGGGTGATATTGGCCAAAGCACATATATTTTAGTGAGATAGTAAGAATAAGTTGAAGAGATATATAATACAGTGTGGTGACTGTGGTTAAAAACAATATGTTGTATTTTTGAAAAATACAAAAAGAGTGGATGTTAAGTGTTCTCATCACAAAAGTAATAACTATGTGAGATTATATATTTGTTCATTAGCTAGATTTAATCATCCCACAGAGCATACATACTTCAAAACTTCATGTTGTACATAGTAAATACATAAAATTATGTCAATTAAGACAGAGATATGGGTCTTTCACCTTGCTATGAATCTAGACAAAGACTGGGACTACTTTTACTGATACCAAGTGGAAGAAGTCATCCTGCTACAGCTTCCAGGCCCAGATAAGGGGATCTTCAGGTTCCTCTTTCATGGAACACTTCCTCTTAAAAGTCTGAAAAGCTATGTAAGAAGTTCTACTTTGTTGTTTGTGAGACCGCAGAGAAAAACTCTGCAAATAATTGACAGAGAAAGCAGCCCAACTGATCCCAGCCTCCAGGTATCCATACCAATGTAGGAAACATATGAGTAAAGTCTCTTTGGAACTTCTGGCCTAGCCAAGCTGCCAGCTAAACACCACCAGGTCACTTCAGTAAAACATGTGGAGCAGGTAAAGTAGAAGAATTGCCTGCCAAACTTTGCCTGGATCCCTCCTGGTCTACAAATCAGGAGCATCATAAAAGTTGTTAGTCACAAATTTTGGGATAATACGTTAGCAGCAACATGTAACTATAATAATCGTGTGTGTGTGTCTGTATGTGTACTTGTGTATGTATGTTCTAAATCAGAAGTATTGATAATTCCAAAGCAGTCAGTCTTTAAGAGCAACTTCTTTATAAGACCTGAAGTGACTGTAACAAACATAATATTCTTCATAATTTCCCCATCCCCAGTAAGGCAAATTGAATGTTCTACAGGGAGTTAGTTAGAAAATGTATAGATATTTTGTGTTTCATAGCTGAACATCTATTAATTAATCGCTCCATAAAATTTTTGTCAATCAACAACACATGTGCACAAATGAGTTTACCTAATTGTATTGTGTTACCCTTTTTCATTGGTTGGTTGTATGTGTCAATAATAACTTGATTATTTGAATAATTGTTTAATGATATGAAGAGATAAGACATAGAGAAACTGTATCAATTAGAACTTTCAATTATATTGAATAATAGAAATCATAATTTTTGGCTCATATTCTGAATCATATCTAAATATATTTTATTAAAATATATAAATGTAGTAGAATATTTACTGAAACTGATCTTTATGCATGCTACCCAATGAGAAAAACTTCTATCTAAATTACTAATTACTCTTTTTTTCTGGTAGAGGCCATATGCAGTTGTTTTACAGCATGACCTTCAGAGACAGTTGACTTGGTTAAAAATTATCTTCTAAATTTTTTTTTTTTTTTTTTTTTTTGAGATGGAGTCTCGCTCTGTTGCCCGGGCTCTGCCTTCCGGGTTTACGCCATTCTCCTGCCTCAGCCTCCCAAGTAGCTGGGACTACAGGAGCCCGCCACCGTGCCCGGCTAGGTTTTTGTATTTTTTAGTAGAGACGGGGTTTCACCATGTTAGCCAGGATGGTCTCGATCTCCTGACCTTGTGATCCGCCAGTCTCGGCCTCCCAAAGTGCTGGGATTACAGGCTTGAGCCACGGCGCCCGGCCATAAATTCTTAACTAAGTTAAACAGTAAGGCATAGCCCATTTTGCTCTTGTTAGCCACAGTAATATTGTAATATTATATATTATATATATAAACTCTTATATATATATAAACAGTTTATACCTGAAGTCTTGTGCAGATTAAATGCTATAATTCACATTTATGTATTCACATAAATGCTATAATTCAGCATTAAATCTGGCAGCTAAATTAGATATTAATTTACATATTATTAGTAGTATTAATTTAAAAGCATCTATTTCCCATTTTATAGGAAATAAATGCTTTGTTTTTTCCTTGTCAAAGACCAATTGTCTACTTACCTTTCATAAGCAGATGTTGAAACCTTTACATGGAGGCAAAGGAGTCTTCTTGTAAAATAAAAATGATATCCTAATCTATTTTCTTTGAATATTTAAAAGACAATTAGCCAGCTGGCATTAAAGAAAGAAAGCCAGAGTGCTAAGAGGGTCCTTATCATCGAGGATAGTGTACAACAACGGTCCCCAACCATTTTGGCATAATGAACAGGCTTCCTGGACAACAATTTTTTTCACGAGTCTGGGGCATTGTTTTGGGATGAAACTTCCTCCTCAGACTGAGGCAGGAAAACAGGGTCTGGAAGTAGGAAACATAAGGCTCACTCACACTTCAGCTATCACAGGAAATGTCCTCTCCAGAGGACGTACGCCAATTAACCAATAGAAACCTCTAGAGGATATTCAAACCCCCACAAGTTCCGTAGAGGGGCCCTTGAGCTCATATGCTGGGGCCCACTCCTACACTGTAGAATATACTTTCATTTTCAATAAATATCTACTTTTGTTGCTTCATTCTTTCCTTGCTTTGCTTGTGCGTTTTGTCCAGTTCTTTGTTCAAGATGCCAAGAACCTGGACACCACCCCCGTCGGTAACAAGATCACGAGGCATTAGTTAGATTATCATAAAAGGTGAGCAATCTAGATCCCTCACATGTCCAGTTCACACAGGATTGACGCTCCTATGAGAATCTAATGCGCTGATGGTCTGACAAGAGCTGGAGCTCAGCCAGTCATACTGACTTGCCCACCCTCACCTCCTGCTGTATGGCCCGGTTCCTGACAGACCAAGGACTAGTATGTGTCTGCTGCCCCGAGGTTGAGGACCCCTGGTGTAGCATATGCATGGGTCACTCAGGCTTAATACCTAGAATTGGATGATGCCAGAGAAGAACTAGTTCTCTGTAGAGGTAGCCACATTTTTCCTGGTATAGCTTTCTTCTACTGGCAAAATTAAACATTTTGGCTGCATCTTAAATCTGCAACAGAAAAAATTTTGGTTAAAAGTTTCTCCCACACAGCCCCTCTCCACACACACACACACATGCAGACACACACATTTTAATCTATCAAGGCATAATAACTAACTTTGTTTCTTAAACAAACTCTTTCTCTTTCATTTTCAGAACTTTGGATTTTAAGTTTAGAATGCCCTTTTTCCTTCACCTGATTGATAAACTGCTAGTCATTTTTCACGAGTCATATAACTCTTCCCATTAGTGTTTCTGCTTTGCGCTGTCTTTAGCATACTATAAAACTTTCCTGGGGTCAATGTCGGAGAACAATGTTTTACATATCATTTAAGGTAAAAATAAGTCACTAATGGGTCTGGGGTGAACTTCCGTTATAAATGATGACAAAGCGAAGATTTAGGCAGTTGGCATTTGGATGTGGTAGAACAGAAAATTCCTGTCAGATTGATTCTATTTACCAATCTGCTTAAAGGACTCTGGGTTGTGTTTTGGTTTTCAGAGTTTTATTAACAGGGGATGGAAAGAGAAGAATTTTGAACATAGAGGAAATGTGTAATGCAGTAATTTAAATAATGCCATTTTTAGACAGCCATGTTGGTATGGAGTGTTTGTTTGAGATCTGTGTCCATAACTTTAAAAGTAGATTCGTCAGATTTGTCATTTTTCTTCCAATGAATTTCAGCTACAGAGAGTTGGGCTGACTAGTGTTGGGGCTTTGCCAAGTGAGTGGGACAGAGAAGTAGAAAAATGTGATTACTCTAAGTCTATTTCCAAGAGAGTATTTTATTTATTTATTTATTTATTTATTTATTTATTTATTTATTGAGATGGAGTTTTGCTCTATCACCCAGGCTGGAGTGTAGTGGCGTGATCTCGGCTCACTGCAACTTCTGTCTCCTGGGTTGAAGAGATTCTCACAACTAAGCCTCCCAGGTAGCTGGGATTACAGGTGCACCCCACCACGCCCAGCTAATTTTTTGTATTTTAGTAAAGGCGGGGTTTCATCATGTTAGCCAGGATGGTCTCGAACTCCTGACCTCAGGTGATCTGCCCACCACGTCCTCCCAAAGTGCTGGGATTACAGATGCGAGCCACTGCGCCCAGCCCAAGAGAGTGATCTTAATGAAAGATAATTGATTCAATCTTAAGTAAAGAGAAAAGTCAGAATATGAAGCCCTTTATTGATGGTTTAGTAAGTGATGAGGGTCAAAAAAGCAAAAGGCTAAATGACATGGGGTATTTGTAGAAGTGAAGATAATACAATAGGTAACCTGGAAGGATAGGCATCTATGGTCATAAAATAGGTTGCTCAGAAGAATATGACAGTGAAATAGGGTTGAAACGGAGTAGGCTGACATCCAAAGTCAAAAGGTTACATGTGTGAGGCCAAAATGTGAAATGGAGAGTATGTGTTCCTTCAGAAATAGAGAAATAGTAGTGGTAGAAGAGGGCCAGATGATAAAGACATCAAAAACTGAGGAGGAAATGTTGGGAGATCATCAAAGAGCTAACTCAAGGGTTAGAGGTAGGAAATCTCATGATATAAACCGCAAAGGAGCTGTGTTCCCAAAATAATCTTTAGGATAAGTAAGATGGAAATGGCAATGAAAACAAGGAAGATACATACCTCACCTGCAAGCTCTGCAAGCTCTGGAGTATATGATTTAAAGAGAGAAAAAAAAAATTCTCCAATTGAGAGTGTTACAGGATAAATAAATCATCAGATCTTAAGTCTCCACTAGAAACATTCAGAGGAATCATGAAGGATAAAGGAATTTAAAAATAAAAACATTTTATTGTTAAAAAATAAACCATTAACTCTAGAATGCAGTGTAGGGCAAAGAAAGTTGGGAAATTGGGTCAGATTAAGCAATATGAAACAGTAGAGTAATGAGACTCGGGATAAAAATGATTGAGAGCTTGATCTTCTGGGAGTAATTAAGATAATCAAAAAATTAGGTATGGATAAATTCACTCTTAAGATATTTGACAGGTAAAGTAGGAGAGGAGGACAGAAACTGATCTCTCCTCTACTTTGTGGTAGTATGATGGCCAAGAAGTACACAAAACTTCTTCCGTGAACTGTTATCTTGCTTCTGTGTAGTTTCTCTAGGCTGAAAGTGTTACAGTATCGGGGAGATATCTTTCTCCTGGAACAAGAGAATGTTTTTACTGTGAAATGGTGCCATAATGGTTGAAGTCATGGTGCATAATTGCAGTGACCTCCATCTTGATGATGTTATTTCCTCTGTGTCCTTTGGATGGTGGTGGAATGAATATGAGAAACATAAGTAAGTTTAATCAGATACATACTAACCTACATAAAATAAGCAAACATATATAAGAATTAAGTATCTTTATATTTAATCAATGATCTTTTTTGAAAACTAAAGCCCTCTGTTTGGTAGATAAAGACTTAAAATATTTTCATAAAAATATAATCCATGATATTTAACTGTTTTCTAATTATATGTTTTTGCTTTTGTAATACTCAAAACACTGTTTTGATGAGTTGCATGTTAGTTTTAGAAAATGATTTTGTTTTTACTGATCAGTGTTTTCTGATTGACTTTAAAAAGCCACAAGAATACATTGCAAAGTAATACAAAGCTATATATATATGTGTGTGTGTATGTGTGTGTATATATATGCATGTGTGTGTATGCGTGTGTATGTATACACACTGCTGACATATGTAATACTTAGGTGACTGCATGATACAGAGTAAGCACTGTGGCAATTCTTTGCTGTTATTATTTAGAATTGTTGCTGCCTTTATTATTATTATATGCTATATTGACTTTGAGATGTTTAATAGGAGTTATATAAATACTACTCATTGCTTATAAGTGTCAATTCAAAGCACATTAGGAAAAAATAACTTTGAAATGCAAGATATATCTATAGCACACTGGGTTTCTAATTTATTAGAAACCATATACTAATACTTGTCTATGTAAATTGATGCATAATACTGGCATAAAGCTCTCCGTATACAATTACACATACTCATTTCCTGATTGGAAAATTGTTTTTTGTGTCTGGGCATGGTGGCTAATGCCTGTAGTACCAGCACGTTGGGAGGCCGAGGAGAGTGGCTCTCTTTGAGCCCAGGAATTTGAGATCAGCTTGGGCACATGGCAAAACCTCTTCTCTACAAAAAAATACAAAAATTAGCCAGATGTGGTGGTACATGCTTGTAGTCCCAGCTACTTGGGAGACTGAGGTGGGAGGATCACTTGCCCTCTAGAAATCAAGTGATCCTCCCACCTCACCCACCCCCACCCACAAGATAGCACCACTGCACTCTAGCTTGAGTGACACAGTGAGAGACCTTAGCAAAAAAAGAAAAGAAAGAAAAAAAGTTTTTCTAATTACAAAATTAGATTTTAAAATATTGAATTTAAATTGTTTAAGTTACTAAATGGAGCTTAAGTAAAAAAACTAAGAAAGTCAGATAAATGATTAAAAGTTACAGTTTTTGTTTTTCTCAAAGGCAAATAGCACTACTGCAAAGCAGTCTATTGTTTGAGAGTAAAAGACTGTGAGGTGGATTCAGTACTTTGTAAATAAATATGTTAGTCCTTACTCTTGAGTCGTCTGCACCAGGCTCCAGTAAAGTTTATGGTCTTCTAGGAAATAGCAGATTAGTTCAGTGAAATGTACGGCAGCATAGACAATTGAAAGCAGTTGAGCAGAAGGCATGCTACAACATGATAATAATAAAATTTACTTAATTAGAATATATGAACATTGATGTGCTTGATGAAAAGGTCAAATAGCCAACTGTGTGGCTTCAAACTGACCACCTGGCAAATTATAGTCTGACTTTCAGATGCAGATTTATGCAGAAGAGAAATTTAAGATCGGCAAACATTTTGAAAGTGGGCAAGGAAGGTGTCATAATTAGGGGAATTTTCTAGACACTACTTTTTCATTACATTTGACTTATGAAAAATTCAATTGCTCATATCAGAGAACAGAGAGACTAATGATGAAGATATTACAATGAGTCTGTGCTATATCCTTCCCTTTCCCTGTAGGTAAAACAGAAAAAAAACAAACAAACAAACAAAAACAAAAGCCCTTGCAGTATTACTAATATGGAAAAAGTGAGGTAATGTGTTTTTGTTCTTTTTTTCTCTGTTTAATTTTCAAGATATCACAATTTATAGTTATTATTCCTTCGTATCTCTGACCGTACAATCAGCAGTTCCTTAATACACCTTCCAGCTTCCTTCATTCCAGTATTTCAAAGCTTGGGGCGACTTAAAACAGTAAAATAGAATAATTCTCCCCCTCAACAACCAAAAAAATACATTAAATTCGGCCTCATACCAGGTTGATAATTTTAACAAACTTCTGATAATTTGAAATGAACAAAAGAAAAATTTGCCAATTTGGCTGGAAAAAAGGAAACCCAGCAGAAATAAAGGAAACATTTCCTTGCTCATAATGATTAAAGGGGACATTTCCAGGAAATGTTAGCACTTTCTATGTTTTCTTTTAGATATTTTGATAAAGATGCATATACATGTCATCATATTCACCAAAATATATGGGCAAAGAGAAAGAGGTTTCAGTGATTCACTGATATTTTTAAGCCATGTATACAGCAAAACCTGTTACCATTTATGTGTATCCACTATTGACGTTGAAGTGGCACTTTGTGACAAAATTTTCTAACATTTGAGTGCTATTTTATTTAAAAATGTAGATAGTAATATTCCTCTAGGCGGAAGATTGTCTATACTGTTTAATGGAATGCATAATTTCAGTGTTTGCATTTTAGAAGTTTGGGAATAATGTGTAGAAGAAGTCCAACGGGTTTATTTTTTAAATGTGGTCATATAACATGTTAAACAATAAACATACTGAATGTAGACACGTAGAGCTACTTTGTGCATTAGTATTAAATATCAAAACATTAAATATTTTAAATTAAAATTTTAAAATCAGCACAAATTGATCATTCAGCATATAAAAATATTAAATTATAAATTAAAGAACTTAAGTTCCAAATAGCTCTTAAAATTATAGCTTATAATATGGAAAGGAATCCCTAATGAGGTTTGTGAAGAATTTTTGTCTTTTTAATTTCAATTTCGACTAACATTGAACTTAAAATTTATTGAAATCAATTTAAATAATCTATAAATATTTAAGGTAAAAAGATAATTACAATTTTTAAACAATTATTTGTGGTACCATAGTGGAATTTATAATGCTCAAAAACATATTTCAAGAAAGCTTGAGTATTTTCTACTATAAGCAACAATAGAGTATAAATGTGTGCTTCATAATTTCTGAGTCTAAATATTGGGTTACATAATTATTAGAATAAAATCTATTCTTTAAAATATTTACTAATTTGTAACTTAAAAAAGTGACCTTTTTTGGTTGCTAATTTGGAGGAATATTAGTATTTGTTCTATTATTAATATTCACAATATTATATTTTAACTAACATATTCACACTTGTCCACAATTATTTTACTAGTAAATATTTGTCATATTGATACTGTATATATTTTAAATGTGAAAAGATGCTAATTAAAATAAAATACTTTTCAATTACAGTAATAGTTTGTAGCAGTATCAAGCAGTAAATAAAATGTAACCACATAACTACTGAATATTTCTATAAAGAAAATGTCTATGGTAAGCAAAGTGTTTAAACTGGCAATTTTTTTTTCAAAAATTTATAAGGTCTTGAATTTGTTCAGAAAGGATTCATTTTTTCTGCTGGCAATTTGTCTTAGCATTATGCACTATTACCTGAAATAACACTTTAGATATTGTGAGTCTGGACCATAGACTCCTTGTTAAATTTTACTTTCCAATAAAATCAGGTAAAAAGAAAAGATAGATGGAATTACAAACTTTTGGGAAATAAATTTTTTCATGTCAGATACAAATACGAATGCCAAGTGTATTTGGAAACTGAGCATAATTTATATAAAAAGTGAATTATATTAAGACTTATTAATTGAGTTCTGTGTTAGAGTCCTAAAATTTGTAAAAGTAGTTACTTGTATAGCACAGTATTACTATAAAGAGGCTCCGAACACAAGCCTGGGAACCATAAAAGTGTTTATAAAAATTGCCCTTTCACTAACTAGTCTTGAAATATTGGGAAACTTAGTAAGCTTTCCTAGTCCTTATTTTTGCTCTTCTGGATAATGTGGAGATTACTACAAAGATTATGAGATAGTAAAGTTTTAAAATTCTTGTTTAATTTTATGTGGGCAATAGCTACTTCTATTGTTTCCAAGGGAAATAATCACTAAAAATATTCTAAAATGTTGCCAAGTATCAGTGTTTCCAAGAGTCTAATACTTGGCACCTTTCATCTTGTTTTGGCATTATACTAGGGAGCTTAGGTCATCATACATTTTGGCGAAATGAATATTGACTACAGTTATCAATTTCACCCTTGTGGTTCCGGTTCACAATATCAAAAGAGTCCTTTCACTTAACAATGTATAATGCTAAAACAATTTGTTGAAAGAAAATTGAATGAAACCTCTCTGTGGAATAGCCATGTAAAATTTTCTGAGCTGCGATTTACACAGATACGAATGCAAATATATATAGGAACAACCACATCATTTTATAAACAAAACAGATTAGAGTGTTGTTAAAGTATTAGTGGATCCTATAAAATATGATGTAAAATTAAAACTATGAACATTGGAATACTGCTTTAAATACTTATGTCTAGGTAGCTTTGATTTTTTCCTCATATCTCTGAGTTTTTGGTCCCTCATTTGCAAAGAATACAGGTAATGCTTAATAGATTCTGATAGTGCATATAATGCCCTGTTGTATTTTTGTCTGTTTGCTAATCTTATTTTCTTTTATATCCATATGCAGACTCACTCATGTGTGTGTATGTGTGTGTATATGTGTATGTGTGTATGTGTGTGTGTGCACGCACATGCGTGTGTGTGTAAAAAGAAAGAGGCAGAAGAGAGAGATATACGGAAGGTAGTTTTCTCTTTAAATGGTAAGGTATCAACAGAAACTCATACACATAAAATTCCTGTTCTTATTTTGGACACTTCTGTGATATATATCACTAGAGAAACTTATATATCTATAAAATATTTATTATGGAGTTTTGTAAATATCCATTTATATTTATACAAAATTATTGATCTAAATATTTGTATTTTATTTTGACCCAGTCAACATTTTACATGATATATTCATGATGTAGTATGTAACATTAATGAAACACAAAATAAAATAAAATAAAATAAAATAAAAACAGAAAAACCCACAAGATTTACCTCACAAGTAGAATACTTTTAAAAGTCAAATGTGACGCCACAGCACTCCAGCCTGGGTGACAAAACGAGACTCAGTCTTAAAAAAAAAAGAAAACAAAAAAAAAGTCAAATGTGTGTTAGTTCTCAAAGGAAGCCTCCAAAAAATCCATAAAAGATTATGATCTCTAGCAGTAAATGCAATTAAATTAGAAATAAATAAACAAATGATTATTTTAAAAACATATATCTTAAAAGTAAAACTATAGTGTGAAAATCATTTGTGCTAAATAAAATACAAAGAAATTGCAAAATAATTAAAATGTAAAAGCAATTAAAATGCTAAGAAAACAACCTGAGTGATGCAATGTCACCTAGTTAAACCTGTATTAAAAACTAAGAACAAGTATTAAAGATGAGTTAACGGTTGAGCTCAGGAAGCTTGAGTAACAGAATAAAATCAAATAAGTAAGATAAAATGATAAAAATAGGAGCAAAAATATGTAAAGCAAGAAATAACATGGAAGATAGATGAATAAAACAAAAATCTGATGATTGGAAAATTATTAATAAATGTCTACATGTACCTTAGAACCTTAGAATAGTTGTGAAAATAGTTAACAATTAACAATCTATGTAAAAATATGATTTAGAAAGAAGAGCAAATTAGAGATTAAACTGTAATATAATAAATGGCAATTGCATTGACTCAGGCTGTGTTACTTGGCTACTGTTTAAAATTAAAGGTGAAAATAACATATGCAAATTAGATGTAGGTAGTATTAAATTTAACAAAGATAGGTTAAACCATCTAATTTGATTTCAGTGTTTGGAAGGTAAACATTCTTTCAAGAGGCATTGTAACATTAAAGCTTAGTTAAAATGACGTTCCTTTATTTTCCAAAGTAACTTAGAATTGTGGCAAATTAAATTTTCAGGAATTAACAATATTTCACAGCTTGCTACTAATTAACATGATCAACAAATTTATAAATTAAAGTATATTTAAGATAAAATGTTCATGGTCTTTATGTTGACTTTATAAAATCTTCCACACAATTTTGTATCAAACTTTAAAATTGATTTTGCTCTTATAGATCATTATATTACATCAAAAGAGAAAGAAATTCCTGACCTGTTCTTTTTTAATATTTTGGTATTTTAAAATTGCTTCCAAATACATGAATTTCTATTTTATTAGAACAAACATGCGTTAATGCAATTTGTTTGTTAGTGTAGTATAACGGAAGATACATTTAATACTTAAATGGTAACTATTACATAGAGCCCAGTGACTAGTACTTAGTAACCGTCAATACATTTTTGCTTTTGTAAGGATCATACTAAAGTTGGGCTAAAAAGTTGTGCCTATATGGACAACTTACTTAGTGCTGTTCAGCTTTCAATTTCCTCAAAGCTAAAATTAAAAGAAATGACAGATATAATTACCCTTGCTAACTTTAGTTTGTAAAATTGTAGAAGTGTCCATTTTTTGCTTTGTGCCTAATAGTGCACAACCACATTGCTCTGAATGTAGGACAGAAGAGAGATTGCTTTGATTTTCCTCATTTCTTGTGTTCATTAAAACCATGATAATTTTGCAGAACTAACAGTAGCAACAAGTTTGGGAGGGATTCACAATATAAGCACACTAGCTGGAATACTAGCCCACAAGAAAGCAAAATCATTACAGAAAAAAATGCAGTGTGACCATTTTCTGCAAATCTATTTCTCAAAGACAAAGCTCTATAAGAAGTTTCTTTACAGATGTGTTTTGACTGCAGCAAAATTGGATAAGTTACTTTTCTCCCTTTCATCTGCTTCAGTTTACCTTTGCAGCCCCTAATCACCCAACATAAACCGATTTAGATGTGACCTATTTTCCACTGCCCAGCCAGATAAAGTTTTGTTTGGTTCTGTTCGACCAAATTAATACTGGATTCATGTTCTTTCTTCCATGTGTAGTATACCTCTTCAGATTACTAGTACTGTAAGCTATCTAGAATATCTGGTTCACGTAAATTCATTTTTGCCAGGAGAATAATAGCTTTAGAAAAAGTAAAAGCTTGCGGCAATTTATGTCCTAATTGGTCTTGCGATGGACCTAGCACACAATAGGAACTCAAAGGCTGATGAAACAAAAAGGATGGGTGAAAACAGAGGAAAAAGGAGAAATATGTAGCCTGCTACTTTGGAGTAGTATTGCAAGAATAACATAATAAAGCAAAATAAGTAATATCAATATATTAAAATTTGACATATAGCTACTGTTATTTCCTAATTATATCATTAGTTATCTGAAATTGTTTTCACATTTTTTTGAAATTTAATGATTTTTTACCTTCTGATTTTGAACAAAACCTCAATCTTACTATATCATACTCCTCAGCACTGAAAAATGGGCCCTTAGAACTCAACATTCTTCCCCTTTCTCCATAACTCACTGTGTCCTTACTAAACACTGCCAAAGATATTAGTGCCAAGAAAGAAAACAATGTTAACCGATTAAGCATGTCTTTCCTAGATACTATGGTGATTAGCCCTATCAAGCCTCTATTGCCCTAAAAAATTCTCATCTCTATACAGCTAGCTATACCTCTTGATTTGGCTCATTGTCTCATCCTACAGAGTTAACACCAGACTTTCCACTGATCCCTCTGGATCTATCTCTGTCAGATCTATCTCTAGAGAGAGATCTAGAACTCTAGCAACAGATCTGGTTGTATCACTAGATAGAGATCTAGCACTCTGTCAGCAACAAAATTTCTTAAATCCTCAATACATTTTCTTATACTCTTTCTTGATTTCTTGATTTCTCTACTCAAAACCAAGTTGTCAGACTGGGCATGGTTGCTCACACCTATAAGCTCAGCACTTTGGGAGGCTGGGGTAGATATACATACATATATGTATGTATGTATGTATGTGCCTCTCTCTCTGTTTTTCTCTCTTGCTATCTATCTATCTATCTATCTATCTATCTATCTATCTATCTATCTATCTATCAATCATCTATCTATAGACCATTTCTTACTCTACATTTACTATAATCACTTTTAGTTGCAGGAAGCATCTCTCCTCTGGATTGTATCATTTTATCTGCCCTCTTCTCATGCATTCTTGCCTTTCTACGGTCTCACATTTGCATACAAAATCCAGTGTATCTCCACTCAAATCTTAAGAACGTTTCTATCTCAAAATAAAATCTGGTATCCTTATCAAGATCTAGAAAATAATAGCTAATCTGACTCTGTGAGTTTTATGACTCACCCACTCATTGACTTTGTTCTAGACACTCTGGCATTTCTTTTTTCTTCCAGTTTCTCAGAAAGGCCAAGCATCTACCTCAAATATCACTTTCAGATCTGAAATTACTATTACCTCATTGTGGATTCTTCCCCCAGATATAAGCTTGGCATTTACCCTTACTCAGTTATCTTCTCAGAGATACTTTACCTCACAGAAATGATAGAAGTTGAGGTCTAAAAATATTTCCAGGGATGAATGATAGACTGAGGTTTACAATTGCTAAACAAAAATATATAGTTTGAAATTGCATGTAAATATTAAAAACAGTTTTACTAAATACATGTGCTAATTAAATTGTCCTCGTCTATTTTACTCAGAACTTTTTCTCCATACTTCTCACATCATTGGGAAAGACATTAAGAGCATTCATTAAAATAAAAACACACTTAACTTCATTTATTTTGGAGGGATAATTAATTGTGTCTACAAAGTGGATAAAATGCCAATAATCTCTTTAAAGAAAAAGGAAAACAAGGAGATTCAGAGCATCTCATCAGAACATTATTCAGAGCAACACTGTTGTCAATAGCATTTACAAAGGGATGTATATTAAAGAACTGTTTGGAGGAGCTTCTGTTGTCTGTCTTCAAAGGTTTCAATAGTGACAATGCATGTCTTTTAGAAAAATCTCTTGGTGGTCTAGTAAAGCATCTTGGCATGATGAAATAGTTTTCCTATAAAGCCTCTTAAATTTTCTTTCACTCTATTTTCACTTGTTTATGTCTAGTTCTTGCTCATTGATTCAGACAACATATGTTAACTTCATCAAGAAACATTCAATTTTTTCATTTTAATGATGATATTTTGCATGTCTCCTGAAAGTCCCACATCCACTTCTTTCTCCTGTAATTGGCACGCATAGTTTGCTGAATTGTTTCACTTTAGGGTTTTACCTTTTCTAGAAGTCAGTCTCCTTTACATAAAAAACAAAAGCAAATGCAAACAAATACTCCACTGTAAGTTTCTTAAGATGTATCTTTTTTGGTGTGTGAATAGCAAATGCAAACAAGCACTCCTGGTTAAAACATTATCATTTCACGTATTTGAGGATTGGCAGATAATTAACTTTCTCAGGGAAAATTCTAATTATTTCACTTGTTCAGAAAATTTTAGAGTGCTAGTTTAATGGTTACTGTATAATTGGAAATTATTATTTTTCTTATGAAAGGAAAAGGGAATTTGCATTTATTCTTACTATGTTTCAAGTAGCTCAATTTTAATGTAATAAACTGAAAGAAGCATCAAATTAAAGCACATGTGAAAGAATATCAGAAGAAAGGAATCAACTGATGAGGAAGAATTAGATATAGCCCATATTAAAATAAGCTATTTAATTCTGTGGCTGAAGTAGAATTATTTAGATTGAGTTTGGAGTATTCATCTCAAGTGATCTGAATAAACTTGTCTAGACTCAAACAAGTGATAGCCTTGGAGTTTTCAGTCCTTTTCATTTACTCAGAGAAAATATGAATTAAATAGGGTGTTTTACTATTTGGGAGGCCTGCTATGTTATTAATGATGATGATGATGATGTGAATTTTGAGATCTTTTGAAACTGAAGGAATATCTGACCTAACTAATTTGCCAGTATCTATAATAGCTCTATAGGTGTTGTCAATATATTTGTATTTTGCTCAATAAAGGGTGGTATAAAAAGGGTTGGTGTTTAGTTAATTTAGTTGTTACTCTTTTTTAAAACAAGTCCAAATGTCAGCGGCTTAAGAATATAAAATTTTATGTCTTACTTACATCATAATTCAAAACTGAGGAGAAACTCAGTTTGGTATATCTCCTCCCAGTGTTGATCTAAGAATTTGTTCTCTATCCATCTTTGACACTGCCATGTTAAACACCTGGCTTAAGAAATATTTGAGCATAGAAAAAGGTTTGTTTTTTATGGATCAAGTCTGTAGGTGAGTCATATCAATTACAACTATATTGAGTTGAACAGAGCCCAGGTATAAAGTACCGACATAAGTGAAAGTGAGGCTAAAAAATGGTTTTGTTCTGTGTGCTTGGAAAGAAAAATAAGAGGGTAAACTAGACAGGATTTTATAAAGGCAGATAAATGGAAAATTTATCTATAAAATGCTATATTTATAACTATTAATTTATACTTTTATATTTAATAGTTACATACAAATAAATTCCAAAATATTTTTGTTGGGAAAATAAAATGTCTGTGTTCCTATTACAGTCTAGGTGAAAGTTTAGCATATTGAACTAAAGAATGTCTCCTAAAACAGAAATAGTGTATTTGAGAACAGTAAGGTGTCTTTATTCCTTGTTCACTGCAATTTTTTTGAAGTCATAGAAGGATGATATGCTTAACAAATATCATATTAATTGAAGAACTATAATATTGTTCTAATTTATTTATATATTATCTTATCACACTAATATTTTCTGGGTTATTTTATTGTGCAGACATTGAAAACATTCAATATACACTTTTGAAAGTATAATAGAATATTTTTAAGGAAATAATTTCTTTGTTGCAGGCAATGCAATAACGTTTATGGATTCAGAACATACACATAACAGAGTGATTGATAACACTACCTTAGGAGTAAGGTTATGTGTATTCAAATCTCAATTTGATTACTTACAAGCTGCATTAGATAAGATCCAAGCAGGAAAAAGCTTGAGATAATGCTAAAAAATTGAATAAAGAGTGTTGGGTTAGAAATCTCCATGTATACGCTGATAAGAGCACTAGTCAACTTTGTTGAAGGATATTTTAATGGCAATCATGACTTGAAAACTAGAGATTGTGTATTCTTTTTGGATATTTACATACTTATCTCTCAGAGAAACTTGCTTATGTTTTAGGGAGACGTTCACCTTTTCTCCAGAAAGTTATTTATTTTTTGTCCCAGAGTAAAGGCTTCTTTCCTAAAGGAGGACAGGCCAATGCATTAGCTCCAATATATAAGCTCTGAGTCTCATCATTTCTGGGATCTCCTTTAGTGGTGCAACCTCGCTGTGTAAATAGGTGAACAATTGACTCTTATCATCTCACCCCATGGAAAATTGTGACATTGGGAATTGGTTCTTAGATACTCTGTGAATAATAAACAGTTATATCCAAAGATCTTGTATTTCCCGTTAGGACTATTTATAAATATGTAGGAACTAACATGGACTTAGAGCATGGTCAATAACTTCAGGAAACTATCCCTTGGCCTGTAGAAGCAGAAATAAGAAGTGGTCACTACAAAACATGAAGAGTAGTGCAAAAACTGACAATTAGGAGTTTGGGGTTAAAAGGAAAAAAATACTAATTCTGCTTCATTTTCTTCTTTCACTTTGATCTTTTTCAGGTGTCTCGTTTTGGCCAAATACAGGTGGAAATCAGAAAATCAATGACTTCATTGATGCTGTCCATAAAATTTAGCTTCCTGAGGCACAGAACGTGCTACCAAAGGGTGGAGAGTAAATTTGGAAAAGTGAATGGAATGCAGAGCAGCTCCTATGCTGAAAGATGATATGTTTTATGCTTAAAAGATTATTTTATTAAACACATAAACTTCCAACTATGGCTGAACTGTGAGATATGGCTCTAACTATGAGATCTGACTGAACTTTTCCCTCGAAAATTCCCTGAACTAGAAATTCTTCTGCTCTAAAAACTCATTCATAACCAGATACAGATGAATTGTCATATCTGTCCATGTGTTTATCTTTCTTATTATTTTAAAATCATAATCACTTTTGACAAAACAAAACTTCTTTATAATTACTGTTTAGCACAACCCTATGGTGATTGCCAATGTGTCACACTGTTGAATGAGGATGGAACTTGTGAATTTCATCTAATGAATAAAATATGGCAAAAGCGAGGGGCTGTTACTCTCTTTATTGGGTTACATTATGTAAAATTCACTATTTAGCAGAGAGTGAGATAGACTTTCTTGCTTGCTGACTTCAAAGTTTTATGCTGCCATTTGTAAGAAGGCCTCTGAGAGGAACACATGTGAAAAAACCTATGGCCTTGAGGAGGTGAGTGTCCCTCACCCATAACCAGCGAGAAACCCCCCCATAGCTTCCAGAATATAAGTTATCCCAAGTACATGAATGAGATAGAAACAGATTCTTGCCAGTCAAGCCTCCAGATAGGAATGCAATCCAGCAAATATTCTTAATTGAAGCATCATGAGGGTTTAATCTCAATAGCCTAATAATGATAAGACTTACATTGGCATAGAAACCAATTAAGCTGCATCTGGATTCCTGTTGTCCTGTAGTATCTATAAGACAACAAAAGTATATTAGCTTAAGCCTCTTAGTGTGTGGTAATTCATTACAAAGAAGAAAAACTAGTATTAGTATTGACAATATTATTTTAAACATTGTTTTTACAATGATCTCAGCTTATTGTGTGTGATCCTGAATTCCTCATTACCTCCATGCCAGTTTGCCACAATTCATTATATTTTATCAGAAAATATCAATATTAAGCAGTACCATTACTTCAAGTTAAAATAGGCTCACTAGGAAAAATATTATTTCATATAAAGTATAAAATTTGCATATGAAGTATAAAAACAACCTCATATATTATGTAGATTTTGATATTAAAAATAAAAATATATTTACTTAAAAGAAGAAGGACTTTGATATTGTTCATTTTCTGAATATGATTCATTCTCTGATGTAAACACTGGTCAAATAAATGGGGGAATGAGGAAGGATAGTATAAACTAATATGGCTTTATACTCAGAAATTATGTATTGTCAAGAACAAAGGGAAGCTTTAAGCTAATTTAAATTATTCTTTACTTATTATAGATTATGTAAATTTATTTAGAGATTTTCAACACCTGAATAAAGAAGCATTAACTGTAACCAATTAACAATCCAATAGCTATCACATTATATTGTTTACTTCTTTCATGCTGTCAACTTAAAGTGTAAAATTTCAGTAATTTTTTCCCCTCAGTAAAGCTGGAGAATGATTTTCTGTAAGTATGGATTTAATGGTCTCCCTTTAAATGTAATTGCATCCGAGCGAGCTTCCTACTGTCTTTCTAGGCTCCTGCTGCTGTTATCACAGTCAGTGCTGGCCCTAATCTTATTGTTAATGTCAAAGACCAAGCATGACATCTCCAGACAAGATAGGCTCCAGTGAATGACAGAGTAATCAGGCTGGAAAAGAACTGGCTCATCCATAAAGGATCAGACGCTGGAAAGGCTCTATCAGCATGTTCACATGTTTGCTTCTTTTCTAGTACTGATGGCAGTTAGATCATTTAACATTGTATCCTTATGTCAAACATTATTTGAAATTTGCGATATTCTAATACTCTAAACCAAACTGAATAAAAATGTTGTATATGATAGTATTATCAATACATAAAATTCAAAATATCTGAGGACATTCTGTGAAAATATGATATTTTACAAACTGTGCAAAGAATGTTCCTTCATCGGCCGGGCGCGGTGGCTCAAGCCTGTAATCCCAGCACTTTGGGAGGCCGAGACGGGCGGATCACGAGGTCAGGAGATCGAGACCATCCTGGCTAATATGGTGAAACCCCGTCTCTAATAGAAAATACAAAAAAAAAAAAAAAAAAAAAAAAAACTAGCCGGGCGACGAGGCGGGCGCCTGTAGTCCCAGCTACTCGGGAGGCTGAGGCAGGAGAATGGCGTGAACCCGGGAGGTGGAGCTTGCAGTGAGCTGAGATCCGGCCACTGCACTCCAGCCTGGGCGGCAGGGCAAGACTCCGTCTCAAAAAAAAAAAAAAAAAAAAAAAAAAGTTCCTTCATCATCTCACAGTTGATTTTCTAAAATGCAGTATGGAACGGTTGCTATTCAAATTATAAAAGTGTATAATTCTCTTTTTGTCTTTATGATTTCTGTTCTATTTAATAATGATATAATTCAAGCAATTAAATAAAATTTATATTTTGTGATCCAAAAGACAAGTACACATTAGTCAACTTAGTATATTGTACATGTCCAATAAATATTAAGAACATGAAGAAAATCTAAGTAGTAATATTTTATTTCTGTGAAATATTTTATGATATATTTTTTAAAGGGATAGCATTTAAATTTCTTAAGGAAAATATACATGACATTAAAGTGATTATATTGTGTGTTTCTAAGTTTCTTATACAATGCTTTTTGAAAAATATATTGTATCTTAAGAAATTTCACTATATGTATATATAGTGACATATATAGATGTTAAAACACATTTTGCAACAGATACTTTATAATATTTAACCTCACATCAATTTAACAGGAAAAGAAAAACATGAATGGTCCTCCAGTTACTTAAGAGCTCAAATTAAGTCCTTAAGTGATAGTGTATATATGGTATGTATAACAGTATAAATATACCATTAAAGAGAACGTTAATTGCTCGTTTTAGATGATATACAGAAAAAGATGTTCTATTTTGGGTAAATGTTTAATAGATTTTTCAAATACCTGAGGGATGTTTTCAGTATTTGGCGAATATATGGCTAGTAAAAAAATACGTAGCAAAATGACTGTCTTTTAAATTTTAAGACAATAACTTATTGCAGTTTTGCTGATATACATTCCAGTGTTTATAATAATCAAATCACAATTTTTAATAATATTAATTTCCCATAAATGCCTGATGATCTAGTAAAGAAATATTGGTTTATATTAAAATACATTTGTATTTGTTTATTTTTATATTTATAGTTCATAAATTTTAAATTTTTATATTTATGTAATTTTTATTCCTCAAAATAACCACCTATTCTAGATATATTACCTGGATTCAAAACCTGGATTCAAAATGCAGATTTTTTAAAGCTGTATTTCATAATTATTGACTGTAATCAATAATAACAAATCTTTCAACCTGTGGACCTACAAGAGTTAGTTTTTAATTGATTTTTAAAGGTGCTGTATCACTGGCAGAGAATAAGAGAGGGCTAGCTCTCTTCTTCCAAAAAAATCACTAACTCTGTCATGGAGTTTGCTGGGGTCCCAGCCTCAGGACCTAATTACACCTTAAAAGCCTCACCTCCTAATACCATCTTTCTGGGGGTTAAGCTGTAAATATAGAACTTTGGGGGAGGACACAAATATGCAGTCGATAAGATGCAGTATATGTACAGTTGCAAATGCAGAGCAGTGATTAATGGAAGAGTATTGAGTGAACTAGTCATTTTTCTGCCATCTTCCCTCAGCTCAATTCTGACACCAAGAGAAGCAATGATGGATTAATGTTTTGTACAGGAAAAGAATGAAACTTCAAACATCCTGCGTAACTCTCATCTTTCTGCTTTTCTTCATCAGAGTTTTCCATGAAGTGGAAAGCTATTAATGCTTCCAGCAAGTACCTTCATCCAATGTGAGAATGGGAGCTGGTGTGCAAATCTGCACAAAGAGCCATCAGAACCTCTTGTACGTCAGAGCTCTTGTACCTCTGAGGAGAGTTGGGTCACAGTAGTCTACAGCAGTAGCCTCCCAAGCAAAACATCTTCCTGCGATTCTTCCATTTTCTCTGTCTCACACACTTGCACCCTTCCTGCTCTCCAGATAATCTGGAGGTGATCTCCAGATAATCAACTATACCCAAGTTCTTTTCACAGACTTTGCTTTCAGTCGCTGAAATATACAAATATAAAGGTTCTTTCTTTCTTTATGCAAATTATACAAGAACAATAATGACGAAAGGTGCTCAATAATGTACAATATAATTTTTCTGATCAGAGTAGCATGTTTCCTTAGCCCTCATCTTCCCAAAACAGACACCCTACTTGTCAACACCTGATAAAGGTGAGAAACCCTTTCAGTCCTTTAAGAAGTTTGCATTGCACTTTCAATGTGTATTGATGTAAATTCTTGGCCTTCTTTTTTGTTTTCCTGGGAAGTCTGACTACATTGTGTTTGCCTACAACACTGCAAGTACCCAGAAAACAAAATTAAAACATTTTAAAAAGCCATAGTTTCCTGATTATTGATTCTGAGGGTGAATTGAAGGCTAATTTGCCAGGTGTACCATCTCCACTAATAGCCATCCCAGTCTTTACATCTGCCTGAAGTGCATTCTTGTAGTGTGAGAAAAACTAGGCTTCCTCTCAGAGCGGTGCGTGGAAGGTGGAAAGAGACATGAATTTCTAAAATGTGAAACAGATTTTTTTTTTTTTACTCTAGTAAAATAGAGTCAGCAGAGACCGTGTACATAATTTAAAGTTTCTTGCTCAAGTAGCATACTTAAGTAAATAAAAAGATTACGGGAAATTTTTCCAGACTGGGGCTTGAGATTGGCCACTTCTCACAGTTATTTAGGTTGAGCATATTACGATTTCAGAATTTGTCATTCATGTAGTAGTATTTAAAATGGAGCCCATGTTATAATCATTTTTTTCTGCACACAATAATCACCAACAGTTCATTACATTTTTGCCTGAGTGTGAAGCATTGATGTCAGATGTGCATCGTTTGTAAACCCACTGCCTAAACCCTGTGGTTTATAAATCCTATTTATCTGCCAGTTTTTATAACTATGTGTCATCTCCATTGTTTAGAGAGAAACTTTGTCACATTCACTCTTTAATAGAGTAAGAGAAAGTTGGAATTGTGTTTTCACAAAAACCTTGCATTCAGCCTTGGAAAAAGTGGTAAATAGATCAGAAAAACTCCTCTCTCTCTTTTGTAAGGCAAACTAAGCTGTTCTCCAAGACTCTTTGATGTAAACTGGGGGATAATCTCTCTGAAGTCATCCCTGAGCCAGCTTCTGAGCACTATCAGCTCTAAGATTTAACGGCATTTCAAAGATCCACATCTGTTGCGGAGGACTGAAGGTAATAAGGACAATATGTAAATATTGCATGGCATCGCATTCGCTAGATAAGTAAAATATTCAGACTATTGTCTGAATTTTAGTTTCATTAAATTTCTATCGCTTTACAATTAAAAAAATATACCGCTGTGGCCTGGCCCAGGGAAAGAGGCCTTCTTAAGTTTGGATAGTCATTAAACAGTAGATTGAAGTATCTTTGTGTGTAAAGTTATGAAGAATTATACACTATATTTTAGTTATTTTTTCAGTTAATTTGTTTGTTATTCTTAAACCTGAGGGGCTCAGGTGGCTACATGATTAACTATTTTTAATTAATAGTACATCATCAGAATATATCTTTTAAAAACTGAAGTAATTCTGGTGAAACATAGGTAATGACAGATATTCCATAAATATACAAATTATGTATATATACACTAGTATATATGTGTGTGTGTGTATATATGTGTGTGTGTGTATATATATATACTAGTATATATGTGTGTGTGTGTATATATATATATACTAGTATATATGTGTGTGTGTGTATATATATATATACTAATTCTTACAGTTTTTTTGTTTTTGTAAGAGTTAGGATTTTCTCTATATAAAGATCAGATGGTCTTTTTAAGGATAATTGTACTGGTTCCTTTCTAATTCAGATGTCTAGTATTTATTTTGTCTAAATTGTGGCTAGGTCACTCATTACTACGCTGAGTTGGTAGCCTTGTGTTTCTGATCTTAGAGGAAAAGCTTTCGGATTTTCATCAAGTACGATATTAGTTATGAACTTTCCATATGTGAGCTATACTATGTTAAAGTATATTCCTTCTGTTTCTTTTTTATTGAGAATTTTTATCACAAAAGAGTGTTGAGTTTTGTCAAACGCTTTTTCTATATGTTGAGACAATCATGTCATTTTTACCTTTTATTAAATATGCATATGCATATTTTAGTTATTTTTTCAGTAAATTTGTTTGTCATTCTTAAACCTGAGGCACTCAGGTGGCTACATTATTAACTATTTTTTTATTAATAGTACATCATCAGAATGTATCTTTAAAAAACTGAAGTAATTCTGGTGAAGCATTAAATATTCATATGCATATTTAATATGAACCATTCTTGCAACCAAGAATGAGAAAGAGAGAGAGAGAAGGAGAGAGTATCTTAGTATATTTATACATGTAGAGAGAGTAGTTGGATGAAAACTGGTATCTCCTACTCCACTATCTTAGTCTCAAAGAGTAAAATTTAAAACTATTTTCATCTGCCACCAAATATTATATCTTGTGTATAATGCATTATGTATCAACTCACTGAGAGATAATAGTGGTATTCAATGAAAAATCACTGCATAATTGTTAAAAATACAAAGAATTATTTGAACAAGCTACCCAATATGTATCGCCAAATTTAACAACCTAAATTGATATTTCTGAATTTAATGGAAATAAAGTGCCAGAAAAATAAATAAATGCTAGAGTACAACAGGAGCTTCAATTTAGCTACTCATCATATGGATGAATATCATTGCAAAAATGTGTTCTTCTTACACTGATATGCACTGATTTTTATTACTTTTTAAAATTATAAATATTTCATTTTAAGCATAAAGATTACTATTATGTCACTTAAAATTGATGGTCCACATATATGCTAAAACCAATTAAGTAATATATTAACTCCAATAGCTTAAGACAAAAATGCTTTCCAAGAGTAAAATTAGATGATATGTAACAGCTTGACACTGTCACTGATACTTTTTTTGGAGGAGTGTAATGGTATGGTTCTGGTAATCAGCTGATATATATGCCCATGGGGAAAATCTTTCCTTGATCTTGATTCCATGTATCTCCCTCTCCAGAAATGGCTATTCTTTAAGATTTTTTTAAGCTCCATTTAACTAGGCTTTATAATAACATGTGGACAATTTTGAAACTGGACCAATTTCTAGTAAACAATCTGAAAATCTTTTCTATTCTCATTCTGCTCAGCAAAAGTTGAAAAGTCTCAGGAAATTCATTTTGGATCTTATAAAAAGTATTTTTTTTTTTTTTAGTTTTTTTTTTTTTTTTTTTTTTTTTTCCTGTTCTGTCCCATATAAAAGGATTAGAATTATCCAAATCCTTATTTCTGCTGGAGGACAAAGAGAGGGGAGAAGAGAGGGGAAGGGAGGGGAGAGGAGAGGAGAGGAGGGAAAGGCAGGGAGGGATGTTCTACCTCGTCAATAGAGTGATTAAAAGGATCTGACAAAAACAAGCAATGGGGAAAGGATTCCCTACTTAATAAATGGTGTTGGGAAAACTGGCTAGTCATATGCAGAAACTGAAACTGGACCTCTTTCTTATGACTTATATAAAAATTAGCTGAAGATGGATTAAAGACTTAAATGTAAGACCTTAAGCATAAAAACCCTGGAAGAAAACCTAAGCATTACCATTCAGGACGTAGGCATGGGCAAAGATTTCATAACTAAACCATCAAAAGCAATGGCAACAAAAGTCAAAATTGACAAATGAGATCTGATTAAACTAAAGAGTTTCTGCACAGCAAAAGAAACTATTATCAGAGTGAACAGGCAACCTACAGAGAAAATTTTTGCAATCTGTCCATCTGACAAAGGGCTGATATCCAGAATCTACAAGGAACTTAAACAAATTCACAAAAAAAAAAAAAAAAAAAAAAAAAACTAACCCCATCAAAAAGTAGGCAAAGTACATGAACAGATACTTCCCAAAAGAAGACATTTATGTGGCCAACAAACATATGAAAAAAAGCTCATCATCACTGGTCATTAGAGAAATACAAATCAAAACCACAATGACATACCATCTCACACCAGTTAGAATGGCAATCACTAAAAAGTCAGGAAAAAACAGATGCTGGAGAGGATGGGGGAATAGGAACGCTTTTACACTGTTGGGAGTGTAAATTAGACAGTGTGGCGATTATTCAAGGATCTAGAACTCGAAATACCATTTGACCCAGTAACCTCATTACCCGGGTATACACGCAAAGGATTACAAATCATTCGACTATAAAGACACATGCACAAGTATGTTTATTGCAGTACTATTTACAATACCAAAGACTTGGAATCAACCCAAATGCCCATCAATTATAGACTGCATAAAGAAAATGTGGCACATATACACCATGGAATACTATGCAGCCATAAAAATCAAATGAGTTCATGTCCTTTGCAGGGACATGAATGAAGGTGGAAACCATCATCCTCAGTAAACTAACACGGGAAGAGAAAACCAAACACTGCATGTTCTCTTTAAGTGGGAGTTGAGCAATGAGAACACACGGACACAGGGAGGAGGACATCACACACCGGGGCCTGTTGGGTGGTAGGGTGCAAGGAGAGGGATAGCACTAGAACAAATACCTAATGCAGGCGGGGCTTAAAATCTAGATGATGGGTTCATGGGTGCAGCAAATCACTATGGCACATGTATACCTATGTAGCAAACCTGCACATTCTGCTCATGTATCCCAGAATTTAAAGTATAATCAAAAATTTAAAAAGCTTCCTTACTCATTTGTTTTGCTAACCCGATTCTACCTTATCTCACACCCTTGAATCTCAGATTTCTCTTTATGTTTTATTTATCCTAGATTTTCCCATCTTAATTCAAAAATATCTTGCTTCTGTTTTTTTCTCTTTATTATATGAATCACTTAAATTAGGCACTCGGAAATAATTGTCTAAAATAGTATCTAAATCTAGTTAAAACTTACATGATTAAAATTATTGATTTAGGAACAAATCTTCTCAAATCACATTCCATAAAATAACATAAAATAAGTACATCTAATAATGATTTTGAGAAATATAACATTTCTGGACAATTTTTCTACACTAAAATGTTAACAATATATTAAATATATATATTGCAATACTCCCAATAGCCATATTCAAAGGCATTATTATACTGATTGTTCTTATCTATGTTATGAGACTAACCTGACCAACATGGAGAAATCCTGTCTCTACTAAAAATACAAAATTAACCAGGTGCGGTAGCCCACACCTGTAATCCTAGCTACTCGGGAGGCTGAGGCAGGAGAATAACTTGAACCTAGGAAGCAGAGTTTGCAGTGAGCCAAGATCATGTCATTGCACTCCAGGCTGTGCAACAACAGCAAAACTTCATCACACACACACACACACACACAAACACACACACACACACACAAACACACACACACACACAATCTACTTTCATATTTGCTGTATAGTTATAAAACAAGTGTAATCAGAAATTTTAGAAAAGATTTTGTTTAACAAAATCCATGGCTTTCTTTCTCCTTGTTTCACATCTTGTCTTTTTTCCAAACCTGTGTTTTGCTGTTTCTCTGTGACTGCATCTGAGTCATGACACGCAGTATGCAGGAGAGGCACACTGGAGATTCAGTGTCATGTCCATCATGGCCCATGGGTACATCTCTCAAGCTCTATTTTAGACTTTTTCACCTTCTGATGGTTACATGCCTCCTTCCAGGGCAACTTTGGTATTTTAATGACTTCAGAGACCAAACTCTCACATTTCCTGGGCAAGAAAACCATCATTAGAATATTACTAGATTTATATTAAAAAAAAAATATATTAGGCCACAAATACACAGGTATTAATTTATAATTGCCGAGAGTGTAACTAAATGTATTAAATCCATGGAATATTATATAATGGTGAACTGACAAATGGATTTTCAAGTGTATCATTCTTAGGCAATTAAATCATTAAAAATTTTAATAATATATTCCTTACTTTCTCTTAAATTGATTATTGGTGAAAGGTAACTTAAAAATAAAATTATAAATAATTTCACTTTTTATCATCATGTAATAAACAAGCCTTACAGAATATGGGCAATACTAAAGCCTTTTTTTTGTTTTAAATGACTTAAGTCAGTAGTAAAATGTCCCTTCCTTCAAAAGAATATTTTGCATTTTTCCCATCTCCCAATTTAGCGTAACCCAATCATCTATAATATGTGATAGTAAAGCCTGAAAAAGAACTATAATGAAGAGAAGCAGATAAATATGCTTGTGAATACAAATTTGCAGTCATTTTGAGTGGAGAGTCTTTGTTTTCCTTTGGTGACTTAGGATTATATAAACCATAAATCCAGAAAGAGATATTTTGCTACCATTTTAGGATACATTCCTTCATTTTGTCCAGATGAATACCAAAATTTGTTATATATAAAATATGGGACTCAAACTTATTCTGAGAAAATAAAAGATAGTAGCTTACCACAGTGGGGTTTTGTTTAATTGATGGTCAGTCCGTAAAGGTAAACATTTACTTAATCCAAGAGCAGCTGGGCCTGTGAACTTCTGAAGCTTATTTAGGTGTGAAGGGATTCTGGAAGGCTCAGATCTTAACACTTGGGACCTAAAGGTCTCTAAAATTCTCAAATAAAATATAAACATAAAAGAAAATTATGAAACAAATAACTATATCCTGAGAAATATGTTAATATATTCATGCAAATGTAAATAATTATTTTGGAGGCTGATATGAGCTTACTAAAATTCCTACGTTGGATTTCTATCTCCCTAACATCTGACCTTGAGTTAGTCACTCATTTCTCTCCTTCTCCTTAATAAAAAGGAGATGATAAAAGTAAACTCATAGGTTTAATGTGATAATTCAATGAGTAGAACAATTTCCTGCTCATAGAAACTATTTAGTAAGTAACTTGTTATCAACATTGTGTTTATTACCAATAGTCACAGTGATAATTATAGGTAGAGTAGGATTAGTAATTGTCTTAGAGTATTTTTCCATTTCTGTTTGGTCATACGTATATCTTAAAAATATGCTTCTTAGATTAATTGCAAAATCCTATTCATTTCATCAGATGTCCACATTAAGATGTCTTAAAACCTTTTAAAGATACACAGGCTTAGCATTTATGAAAATAGATTTTAGTGAACTGAATCCTAATAGATTAGTTCCAAAAAGCAGATTAGCAAATAGTGCCATTTTATAGCTGTCATTAATTATATCCAGGAAGCAATATTAATTTTTGATTTTAAAAATGTATCAGATTGTAATTTTAAAAACTTGGATAAGCTTAAATACTTAACACTGTAAAGTAAAAGCAGTTGTCTTATTTTCAGTACAAGTTAATTTTGCTATACATTTATTTTAGACAGCAAAAAGCAATGCCAGTATATGTGCTATGTATAAAATTGTGTATAAAATATTTTGACTTAATAACATTTAAGATGCTGAATACTGAGAAAAATATATATGCCATATAGAGATGTTGATCTGATTTTTTTCAAAAGATTTAATTAGTGCAAACCCTGTAAATTATACAAGTATCATTTTAAAGAATTTAAAGTACATTGAAGTTTATTACAAAAATGTATCTGTGCATATTAAGCAAACACATTATAGTGCCTCATGTTAAATATCAAATGGGAAGAAAGTCTGAGAACTAAAATTTACTAATAATTACACTTCAGAATTTTTAAAAGATAATTTCAACCTTCATAATAGGGTAAGTGTGCAAGCTTGTTACATGGATATATTACATGATGCTGAGGTTTAGGATACAAATTATGTTCTCACTCAGGTAGTAAGCATAGTACCTGATAGCTGGTTTTTCCGCCTACATCCCTCTCCTTCTGTCTCCCATCTAGTAGGCCTCAATGTCTATTATGCTCATCTTTATGTTTATGCGTATTCAATATTTAGCTCCCACTTAAAACAGAGAACAAAAATGGAGTTTGGTTTTCTGTTCTTGCACTAATTTGTTTAGGACAATGACCTCCATCTCTATCCACATTGCCTCAAAGTAAAGGGTTTCATTCCTTTCTATGGCTGTGTAGCAGTCCACGGTGTATATGTGCCATATGTTCTTTATCCAATCCACTGTTGATGGACAGTTAGGTTGGCAATATGTCTTTGCTATTGTGAACAGTGCTGCAATGAACAAATGAGTGTATGTGTCCTTTTGATACAATGAATTATTTTCTTCTGGGTACATGATGAGTAATGAGATTGCTGGGTCCAATGTTTGCTCTATTTTACATTCTATGAGAACTCCTCAAACTGCTTTCCACTGTGGCTGAACTAATTTACATCTCCACCACAGAGTATTATAAGCATTCCCTTTCCTCTGCAGCCTCTCCACCCTGATATTTTTTGAATTTTTAATAGTCACCATTATGATTGGTGTAAGGTGGTATCTCATTGTGGTTTTGATTTGCATTTCTCTGATAATTAGAGATATTTAACATTTGTTCATATGTTTGTTGATGGCTTGATTATCTTCTTTTGAGAAGTGCCTGTTCATGTATTTTGACCATTTTGTTATTGGATTATTTGTTTTTGGCTAGTTGATAGTTTAAGATCTTTGCAGATTTTGGATATTAGACCTTGTCACATGCATAGTTTATGGACGTATCTTCTCATTCTGTGGGCAGTCTGTTTATTCTGTTGGTAATTTCTTTTGCTGTGCAGAAGCTCTTTAGTTTAATTAGGTCCCACATATCAATTTTTGTTTTTATCACAGTTGCCTTTGGGGACTTAGCCATAAATTCCTGGCCAAAACAGACAATGAGTATTATATTTCCTAGATTTACTTCTAGGATTTTTGTACTTTGAGATTTTAGATTTCAACCTTTTATGCATCTCAAGTTCATTTTTGTACATAGTAAGAGATAGGGAACCAGATTCAATTTTCCACATGAGGTAGCCTGTTATCCCAGAACCATTTACTTAATAGGATGTCCTTTCTGCATTGCTGTTTTTTCTCAACTTTGCTGAAGATCAGATGATTGTAGGTGCGCAGCTTTATTTCTAGGCTCTCTCTTCTGTTCCATTGGTCTATATGCCTGTTTTATATCAGCACCATGCGTTTTGGTTACTATAAGCTTATAGTATAATTTGAAGTTAGATGATGTGATGCCTCAGGCTTTGTTCATTTTACTTAAAACTGCTTTGGTTATTTGGGCTCTTTTTTGGTTTCACATGAATTATTAAGTAGATGTGTCTAGTTCCTTGAAAAATATCTTTGGCATTTTGATAATCACTGGAATTTGTAATTTTTGGGTGGTATGGCCATTTAAAAAATATTGATTCTTCCTATCCATGAGCATGAAATTATTTATTCATTTATGTGTGTGTTTTCTCAGATTTATTTCAGCAGTGTTTGTAGAGCTTCTTGTAGAGAAGTTTTAATTCCTTGGTTAGATGATTCCCTAGGCATTTTATGTATTTGTGGCCATTGTAAATGAAATTTTGTTCTTGATTTGGTTCCCAGTTAGAATGTTATTGGTGTATATTAATGTGATCAATTTTTGTACATTGATTTTTGTATCCTGAAACTTCATGAAATTTATTTACCAGTTCCAGGAGTCTTTTGGCACAGTCTTCAGTGCTTTCTATTTATAGAATCAAATCATCCGCAAAGAGAGATACTTTGACTTCTTATTTTTCTATTCGGATGCCTTAATTTTCTTCCTTATCTGATTCCTCTGGCTAGAACTTCCAGTATTATGCTGAGTAGAAGTGATGAGAGTGGGTATCCTTATCTTGTTCCAGTTCTCAAGGGAATGCTACCAACTTTTACCACTTCAGTATGATGTTGGCTATTGATTTGTCTCTCATGAATATATGGCTTTTATTACTTTGGAGCATGTTGCTTCAATGTCTAGTGTTTTGGGAGTTTCTGTCATGGAGGTATCTTAGACTTTATCACAGATTTTTCTACATATATTGAGATGATCATGTGTTTTTTGTTCTTTATTCTCTTTATGTGGTGAATTGCTTTGATTGATTTGCATATGTTGAACTAGTCTTCCATTATAGAAATAAAATATACTTTTTGATTTGTTGCTGGATATGATTTGCTAGTATTTTACTGAGGACTTTTGTATCCATGTTCATCAACGGTATTGTCCTGTAGTTTTCACTGTTGGTCCTGTCTTTGCTAGAATTTGTTAATAGGATGATACTGGCTTCATAGAATTATAGTTAAGGAGGAACCTCTCCTCCTCAACTTTTGAAGTAGTTTCAGTAGGATTGGTATCCGTTCTTCCTTGTACATGCGATGCAATCTTGCTGTGGATTCACCAGGTCCAGGACGTTTGGGGGTTGGTAGATTTTTTTTTTATATCTGTTTCTTTGTTTTTATGCTGATTCAATTTCTGAACTTGTTATTGGTCTATTCAAGTTTTCATTCTCTTCCTAGTTCAATTTTGGAGGTTGTGTCTTTCCAGAAATTTACCGATTTCCTCTAGATTTCCTAATTCATGTTCATAATAGTCTCTGAGAATCTTTTGTACTTCTGGGAAATTGGCTGTAATCTCATAATTGTAAATTCTGATTGCACTTATTTGTATCTTCTGCCTTTTATTTTTCCTTGTTAATCTAGCTAGCAGTCTATCGATCTTGTTTATTCTTTCAAAGAACTAATATTTGATTATATTGATCTTTTGTGTAAACATTTGGGCCTCCATTTTATTCTTATCTAATTTCAGTTATTTCTTTTCTTCCATCAGCTTTGATGTTGTATTTTTTTCCCCTAATTCCTATAGGTTCAATGTTAGATTATTAATGTGAGATTATTAATGTGAGATCTGTCTAACCTTTTGATGAAGGCCGTTAGTGCCATAAACTTTCCTTTTAACATTACTTTAGCTATATCCCCAAGATTTTGGTAAGATGTGTTTCTATTTTTATTACTTTCAAAGAAATTTTTGATTTCTACCTAAATTTTGTTGTTCACCCAAGAAGTATTCAGAAGCAAGCTGTTTAATTTCCACATTTTTTCTATATTTTGGAGATATCTTCTTGATATTATTTCTATTTTTATTGTGATTGTGGTGCAAATGTGTGCTTGGTATGATTTTTTAAATTTATTTTTATTTATTTATTTTGTATTATACTTTAAGTTCCAGTGTACATGTGCACAACGTTCAGATTTGTTACATACATATACATGTGCCATGTTGGTGTGCTGCACCCCTTAACTCATCATTTACATTAGGTATATATTCTAATGCTATCCATCCCCCTCCCCCATCCCACGACAGGCCCCAGTGTGTGGTGTTCTCCACCCTGTGTCCAAGTGTTCTCATTATTCAATTCCCATCTGTGAGTGAGAACATGCAGCGTTTGGTTTTCTGTCCTTGCCATAGTTTGCTCAGAATGGTGGTTTCCAGCTTCATCCAGGTACCTACAAAGGACATGAATTTATCCTTTTTTATGGCTGCATAGTATTCCATGGTGTATATGTACCACATTTTCTTAATCCAGTCTATCATTAATGGACATTTGGGTTGGTTCCAAGTCTTTGCTATTGTGAATAGTGCCACAGTAAACATATGTGTGCATGTGTCTTTATAGCAGCATGATTTATAATCCTTTGGGTATATATCCAGTAATGGGATGGCTGGGTAAAATGGTATTTCTAGCTCTAGATCCTTGAGGAATTGCCACACTGTCTTGCACAATGGTTGAACTAGTTTACAGTCCCACCAATAGTGTAAAAGTGTTCCTATTTCTCCACATCTTCTCCAACACCTGTTGTTTCCTAACTTTTTAATAATCACCATTCTAAGTGGTATGAGACGGTATCTCATTGTGGCTTTGATTTGCCCTTTTGCATGTGATTGTTGGCTGCATAAACGTCTTATTTGGAGAAGTGTCTGTTCATATCCTTTGCCCAGTTTTTGATGGTGTTGTTTTATTTTTTCTTGTGAATTTGTTTAATGTTCTTTGTAGATTCTGGATATTAGCCCCTTGTCAGATGGGTAGATTGTAAAAATTTTCTCTGATTCTGGAGGTTGCCTGTTCACTCTGATGGTAGTTTATTTTGTTGTGCAGAAGCTCTTTAGTTTAATTAGATCTCATTTCTCAATTTTGGTTTTTGTTGCCATTGCTTTTGGTGTTTTAGTCATGAAGTCCTTGCCCATGCCTATATCCTGAAAGGTATTGCCTATGTTTTCTTCTAGGGATTTTATGGTTTTAGGTCTAACATTTAAGTCTTTAATCCATCTTGAATTAATTTTTTATAAGGTTTAAGGGAGGGATCCAGTTTCAACTTTCAACATATGGTTAGCCAGTATTCCCAGCACCATTTATTAAATAGGGAATGCTTTCCCCATTTCTTGTTTTTGTCAGGTTTGTCAAAGATCAGATGTTTGTAGATGTGTGGTATTATTTCTGAGGGCTCTATTCTGTTCCTTTGGTCTATATCTCTGTTTTGCTACCAGTACCATGCTGTTTTGGTTACTGTAGCCTTGTAGTGTAGTTTGAAGTCAGGTAGTGTGATGCCTCCAGCTTTGTTCTTTTGACATAGGATTGTCTTGGCAATGTGGGCTCTTTTGTCATTCCATATGAACTTGAAAGTAGTTTTTTTTCAATTTTGTGAAGAAAGTCATTGGTAGCTTGATGGGAATGGCATTGAATCTATAAATTACCTTGGGCAGTATGGCCATTTTCACGATATTGATTCTTCCTATCTGTGAGTATGAAATGTTCTTCCAGCCGGGCACAGTGGCTCAAGCCTATAATCCCAGCACTTTGGGAGGCCGAGATGGGTGGATCACAAGGTTAGGAGTTTGAGACCATCCTAGCTAACACGGTGAAACCCCGTCTCTACTGAAAAATACAAAAAGCTAGCCGGGCGAGGTGGCTGACGCCTGTAGTCCCAGCTACTCGGGAGGCTGAGGCAGGAGAATGGCGTAAACCTGGGAGGCGGAGCTTGCAGTGAGCTGAGAACCAGCCACTGCACTCCAGCCCAGGCGACAGAGCAAGACTCTGTCTCAAAAAAAAAAAAAAAAAAAAAAAAGAAAAAAGGAAAAAGAAATGTTCTTTCATTTGTTTCTGTCCTCTTTTATTTTGTCATGCAGTAATTTGTAGTTCTCTTTGAAGAGATCCTTCACATCCCTTATAAGTTGGATTCCTAGGTATTTTATTCTCTTTGAGGCAATTGTGCATGGGAGTTCACTCAAGATTTGGCTCTCTGTTTGTCTGTTATTGGTGTATAGGAATGCTTGTGATTTTTGCTCATTGATTTTGTATCCTGAGACTTTGCTGAAGTTGCTTATCAGCTTAAGGAGATTTTGGGCTGAGATGATGGGGTTTTCTAAATATACAATTATGTCATCTGCAAACAGGGACAATTTGACTTCCTCTTTTCCTAATTGAATACCCTTTATTTCTTTCTCCTGCCTGACTGCCTTGGCCAGAACTTCCAACACTATGTTGAATAGGAGTGGTGAGAGAGGGCATCCCTGTCTTGTGCCTATTTTCAAAGGGAATGCTTCCAGTTTTTGCCCATTAAGTATGATATTAGCTATGGGTTTGTCATAAATAACTCTCATTATATTGAGATACGTCCCATCAGTACCTAGTTCATTGAGAGTTTTTAGCATGAAGAGACGTTGAATTTTATTAAAAGACTTTTCTGCTTCTATTGAGATAATCATGTGGTTTTTGTCTTTGGTTTTGTTTATGTGATGGATTACATTTATTGATTTGCAAATGTTGAACCAGCCTTGCATCCCTGGGATGAGGCAAACTTGATCATGGTGGATAAGCTTTTTGCTGTGCTTCTGGATTCAGTTTGCAAGTATTTTATTGAGGATTTTTGCATCAATGTTCATCAGGGATATTGGTCTAAAATTCTCTTTTTTTGTTGTGCCTCCATCAGGCTTTGGTATCAGGATGATGCTGGCCTCATAAAATGAGTTAGGGAGGATTTCTTCTTTTTCTATTGATTGGAATAGCTTCAGAAGGAATAGTGGCAGTTCCTCTTTGTACCTCTGGTAGAATTCAGCTGTGAATCCATCTGGTCCTGGGCTTTTTTTGGTTGGTAGGCTATTAATTATTGCCTCAATTTCATAGCCTCTTATTGGTCTATTCAGAGATTCAACTTCTTCCTGGTTTAGTTTTGGGAGGGTGTATGTGTCCAGGAATTTATCCATTTCTTCTAAATTTTCCCGTTTATTTGCATAGAGGTGTTTATAGTATTCTCTGATGGTAGTTTGTATCTCTGTGGGATCGGTAGTGATAGCCCCCTTATCATTTTTTATTGTGTCTATTTGATTCTTCTCTTTTCTTTATTGGTCTTGCTAGCAGTCTATCAATTTTGTTGATCTTTAAAAAAAAAAAAAAAACAGCTCCTAGATTCATTGATTTTTTGAAGGGTTTTTTGTGTCTTTGTTGTGATCTTAGTTATTTCTTGCCTTCTGCTAGCTTTTGAATGTGTTCGCTCTTGCTTCTCTAGTTCTTTTATTTGTGATGTTAGGGTGTCAATTTTAGATCTTTCCTGCTTTCTCTTGTGGGCATTTAGTGCCCTCTACACATTGCTTTAAATGTGTCCCAGAGATTTTGGTATGTTGTGTCTTTGTTCCCCTTGGTTTCAAAGAACATCTTTACTTCTTCCTTCATTTCATTACATACCCAGTAGTCATTCAGGAACAGGTTGTTCAGTTTCCATGTAGTTGAGCAGTTTTGAATGAGTTTCTTAATCCTGAGTTCTAGTTTGATTACACTGTGGTCTGAGAGATAGTTTGTTATAAATTTTGTTATTTTACATTTGCTGAGGAGCGTTTTACTTCTGAATTTGTGATCAATTTTGGAATAAGGGTGATATAGTGCTGAGAAGAATGTATATTCTGTTGATTTGTGGTGGAGAGTTCTGTAGATGTCTATTAGGTCCGCTTGGTGCAGAGCTGAGTTCAACTCCTGGATATCCTTGTTTACTTTCTGTCTCATGGATGTGTTCAAAGTTGTCAATTGGGTGTTAAAACCTCCCATTATTATTGTGTGGGAGTCTAAGTCTCTTTGTAGGTCTCTAAGGACTTGGTTTATGAATCTGGGTCCTCCTGTATTGGGGTGCATATATATTTATGATAGTTAGCTCTTCTTATTGAATTGATCCCTTTACCATTATGTAATGGCCTTCTTTGTCTCCTTTGATCTTTGTTGGTTTAAAGTCTGTTTTATCAGAGACTAGGATTGCAACTTCTGCTTTTTTGTTTGTTTGTTTGTTTTCCATCTGTTTTGTAGATCTTCTTCCATCCCATTATTTTGAGCCTTTGTACATCTCTGCATGTGAGATGGGTCTCCTGGATACAGCATACTGATGGGTCGTGACTCTATGCAATTTTCCAATCTGTGTCTTTTAATTGGAATATTTAGCGCATTTACATTTAAGGCTAATATTTTTATGTGTGAATTTGATCCTGTCATTATGATGTTAGCTGGTTATTTTTCCCGTTAGTTGATGAAATTTCTTCCTAGCATTGATGGTCTTTACAATTTGACATGTTTTTGCTGTGCTGGTGCCAGTTGTTCCTTTCCATGTTTAGTGCTCTTGTAGGGCAGGCCTGGTGGTGACAAAATCTTTCAGCCTTTGCTTGTCTATGAAAGATTTTATTTTTCCTTCACTTATGAAGCATTTTCATTTTTTTCTTCATTTCAACTTTGGTTAATCTGACAATTATGTGTCTTGGAGTTATTCTTTTTGAGGAGTATCTTTTGGCATTCTCTGTATTTCCTGAATTTGAATGTTGGCCTGCCTTGCTAAGTTGGGGAAGTTCTCCTGGAAAATATCCTATAAAGACTTTTCCAACTTGGTTCCATTCTCCCCGTCACTTTCAGGTCAACAATCAAAGATAGATTTTGTCTTTTCACATAGTCCCATATTTCTTGGAGGCTTTGTTCATTTATTTTTACTCTTTTTTTCTCTAAACTTCTCTTCTCACTTCATTTCATTCTTTTGATCTTCAATCACAATATCCTTTCTTCCACTTGTTCAAATCGGCTACTGAAGCTTGTGCATGCATCATGTAGTTCTTGTGCCATGGTTGTCAGCTTCATCAGGTCATTTAAGGTCTTCTCTGAGCTGTTTATTCTAGTTAGCCATTCATCTACTCTCTTTTCAAGGTTTTTAGCTTCCTTGCGATGGGTTCGAACACCCTCCTTTAGCTGAGAGAAGTTTGTTATCACCAATCATCTAAAGCCTTCTTCTCTCAACTTGTCAAAGTCTTTCACCATCCAACTTTGTTCTGTTGCTTGCGAGGAGCTGCATTCCTTTTTATGAAAAGAGGTGCTCTGATTTTTATAATTTTCAGCTTTTCTGCTCTAGTTTCTCCCGATCTTTGTGGTTTTATCTACCTTTGGTCTTTGGTGATGGTGACATTCAGTTGGGGTTTTGGTGTGGATGTCCTTTCTGTGTGTCAGTTTTCCTTCTAACAGTCAGGATCCTCAGCTGCAGATCTGTTGGAATTTGCTGGGGGTCCACTCCAGTCACTGTTTGCCTGGATATTACCAGTAGAGGTTGCAGCACAGCAAATGTTGCAGAATGGCAAAAGTTGCTGCCTGATCATTCCTCTGGAAGCTCTGTCTCAGAGGGGCATCTGGTTGTATGAGTTATCAGTAGGCCCCTACTGGCACATATCTCCCAGTTTGGTTACTCAGGGGTCAGGGATCCACTTGAGGAGGCAGTCTATCCATTCTCAGATCTCAAACTCAATGCTAGGAGAACCACTACTCTCTTCAAAGCTATCAGGGACATTTGAGTCTGCAGACGTTTCTGCTTCCTTTTTTTTTTTTTTTTTTGGCTATGCCCTGCCCCCAGAGGTGGAGTCTACAGAGGCAGGCAGGCCTCCTTGAACTGTGGTGGGCTCCACCAACTTCAAGCTTCTCAGCTGCTTCATTTACCTATTCAAGCCTCAGCAATGGTGGATGCCCCTTCCCCAGCCTTGCTGCAGCCTTGGAGTTCAATCTCAGACTGCTGTGCTAGCAGTGAGTGAGACTCCGTGGGCATGGGAACCTCCAAGCCAGGTGCCAGGTGTGGGATATAATCTCTTGGTGTGCTGTTTGCTAAAACCAACTTGCTTTATTGCTGAGCATGTGATCAATCTTAGATTATGTTCTCTCTGAGGATCAGAAGAACGAATATTCTTTGGTTGTTAGGCGGAATATACTGCAAATGTTTATTGGGTTCAATTGGTCATGTGTCATATTTAAGCACCAAAATCCTTTGTTAGTTTTCTGTCTTGATGGTTTGTCTAGTGCTGTCAGTAGGATGTTGAAGTCACCCACTCTTATTGTGTGGCTGCCTAAATCTTTTCCTAGGTCAAGATGAAGTTATTTTATAAATTTAAATGTTCCCATCTTGGGTGCATACATATTTAGGATAGTTAAGTTTTGTTAAATCCAACACTCCTTTGTTATGTAATGCCCCTCTTTGAACTTTTTTTATTGTTGTTGGTGCACAGTCTGCTTTATCTGATATAAGAATATCAGTTCCTCCTCTTTTCCATTTGAAGGGTAGATCTTTGTCCATCCCTTTACTTTGAGCCTGTAAGTGTCATTACATGTGAGATATAGCTTTTAAAGACAGCAAATGATTCTTGTCTTTTTATCCAGCTTGGCACTATATGCCTAATTGGAGCATTTAGGCCATTTACATTCAGGGTTAGTATCAATATAGGATATTTTGATCCTGTCATCACATTGTTGGCTGTTTCTTTTGTAGACTTGATTGTGTAATTGCTTTATATTGTCTGCAGGCTATATGCTTGACTGTTTTTGTGGTAGTAGGCTTTAATGTTTGTTTCGATATGTAGTACTCCCTTAGGAATTTCTTGTAAGGCTGGTTTGGTGGTAAGAAATGCTCTTAGTGCTTGCTTGTTTGAGGAGGATTTCACTTTCCCTTCTGTTAAGAAGCTTATTTTGGCAGAATATAAAATTTTTGGTTGGAATATATTTTTGTTTAAGAATGCTGAAAATAAAAATTTTAAAAAATGCTGAAAATGGGACTCTTATTTCATCTGGTTTGTAAAGTTTCTTCTGAAAGGTCTACTGCTAGCCTGATGACCTGGCCTTTCCCTCTAGAAGCCTTTAATTTTTTTCTTTTGTGTTGATATGGATGAATCTGGCCATTATGTGCCTGTATTTTGTATAGAGTCTTCTGTATTTCTTGAATTTTGATGTCCTCCTCGCCAGCAAGATTGGGGAAATTTTTATGAACTATATAATAAAATGTTTTTAGAGTTGCTCACTCTCTTTCTCTTTCAGGAGTGTCAATGAGTCATATATTTGTCTCTTTACATAATCTCATATTTCTCAGAGGTTTTGATCATGCTTAACAATCTCTTAAATTTATTTTTATGTAACTGAGGTGATTCAATGTACTGGTCTTCAAGTCCTGAAATTCTTTCCTCAGCTTGATCTATTCTGCTTTTAATGCTTTCAATCATATTATCAAGTTATTGAAGTGAACCCTTCAGTTCCGATTTACTTTGCTTCTTTCTTAAAATGTCCATTTCATCCATTAGCTCCTAGGTAGTGTCATTGTATCCTATGGATTCCTTGGATTGGGATTAGCCTCTGTCCTGGATCGTTATGAGCCTCCTTGCCATTCAGATTCTTCCTTACCTGTAAGCCCAAGCCAGTATGTCTCACCCATCTAGGAGCAGTATGGTTGGGTGGAGTCACATTATAAATCATATGGGTCTTCCCAGGGGAACACAGAACTTTACCAAACCACAGAGTTCAGGCATAGGTGGGCATGCTATGTTGGCATACCCAACTGATATGTACTGCCTGGTAAGGGGAGCAGGGGTGGATGGAGTCACCCAATGTACCTTTTGGGTGCCTCCAAAGGGAACACAGAAGTACGCTAATCTGCAGAGATTCAAGGAAGCCTGAAGCTGAACCTACCTGCAGCCTTCAGGCAGAAGCCAGTTTGTTGTGGTGGAGGCAAGCAGGCATGACCACCTGGCTATAAGCAACAGAGATGTGTGGAGTTGCCTGCTCTGGAAGCATGGTGCTTCCCATGAGAACATGGAGCTATCTCCATCAGAGTTCAAACGGAAGTGAGGCTACTGTGCTGGAAGCTGGTGCCAAGCCTTGTCTGGCAAGGAGATGTGGAGCAATCTTACTGTTCCTGGGTGTCATGACTGTGGTCTCTATTGAGGTTATGGCATCTGGCACAAGGTTACTCTGGGGTCCAAGACCTGTTGATATCCCTGTGGACTTGAGTGTTGCCTCTGCAAAAACTCTGGGCACCCCTCTGTATCATTCTAAGGCCTGAGGGGGTGAGGAGGATTCTCCTGTTCCTAGGATTGCACAGGTTCTGGTGGGAAGTGTGGATTTCCTGAGGGGTGTCACTAGTTCACTGTTTTCCTATGTTGGGGAGCTTCTCCTACCTCCATGATGATCCTAAATGAGCTGCTGCTCAGCTTCACTCTCCTCTAGTCTCTGTTTCCTTTCACTCCCTTGATGGATCTTGACATGGTCTTTTTTTTTTTTTTTGACATGGTTTCTTAGACAATTGGTTTGAGGTTGTGTTTACTTACCACTTTGTTTCCTGTTTGTGAGAACGGCACGCGCTAGCTGCTTCTAGTCCACCATCTTGACTGGAAACTGGAAGATTTTGAAATATAAATAATGAAATCTAATTTCGCATGCATAATTGCAAAATCAAGAAAATATCTGTGTTGATATTCATTTCTAGATTCATTAATTTATTTGTGGGCTTTAATATTCTGCTATATTCCAAGCCTAAGAACTTTTGGTGCGCAGCAATAATGCAAAAGAATATTTTCCTCCTAACATACAGTCCTTGAGACATTACAAAGCCCCACAATTTGTGTTAGACATGAAAGGTAATAGCAAAGACACACTCAGACCTCATTTTATCCAAAGAAGGTAAAAATAGTTATTCCAATTCCCTATAATCCACAGGAAGAAATAGGCAGAAATTTCTAAGAGCACAAAGTGATTGCTATTCAAATATTGAGGTCATGTATTTAATCTCTTTTCTGTATAACCCTCAAATATTTTATGTTAATTATAATATATGTTTTCTGACATCGATGGACATTGATTTTTAGTGATTCAATATCCCATGACAGTGAACACAGTCTGTCTGGAATATTGAAATTATATTGTTAAGGTTATTTTTTTAAAATCAGCTTAGTAGAGAAGGCTAAACTCACATACATTATATGTATGCTAATAAAATAGAGAGGACAGATGTATTTAATAAAGACATTTCTTTTTAAAGGAAAAGGTGTTAATCATGAAATAATTTTATACATGATTAAATTATTTGTTATTAGTAACTTTCATTACTGTTTTCAAAGAAATAATATTTTTACCTTTTTATTTTTGTCACCTGGAATTTATTGAACACTTCCCCAAGCTTGGTATTGTTAGAGGTGCCATTAATGTTGCAATTAGCAAAACTGACATCTTTCATTCTTTCTTGTAATTTACAACACACAAAGGGTAAGTAGAAGCAAATAAGTAACCTAATGAATGATAAAAATAATTTCAAATGATAATATGTAACCAAACATACAGTTAAAAGGATAATGGAATAGAGTGCTGGTTGACAACTTGCCTACTCTGCCTAGGAGATATACAGTAGGTGATAACACGTCATCTGAGGCTTAAATGTGGAAATGGACAAAACCATGTGATGATATAGACTCAGTGGTGGGATGTGATTTGATGGAAGGAAGAATGACTAAAAGAATAGTATTTACAATGATAACATTTAACCTACACTTCAGTTCTAAAATAAATGTCTAAGTATACAATCTAAGAAGTCAATGAAACTTCTCAAAGTGGTTAGCAACTCATTTGTACATGTGTGTTTGTATGGAAAAGCAGAGGGAAGGGAGAGAAAAAGAAAAAGGAGAGAAAAGGGAGAGGGAGAAAAAAGTAAAGAGCATAAAAGAGACTCTGACATGTATAAATTCACATTTTGGTGTTTCTGTACCTTACTGCATTTAATCATTGATGAAATTCAAGACCTAGTTCAGTTTAATAACTGTAATCATAATAGAATGCTTCCTAAGCAATATTTTCCAAAATGAGATGTGACTAAAAAATGGTTAAATATTTGGACACAGTTCAGTTATCCATTACATTTATATTTCTAGTTAATGTAGCTTTATAGCTAAATCTGTTAAATGTGTTAATTTGTTAAAATAGTTAATCTTTGAATAGTTTAATTTATTAATTAATAAATTTCTGACACAAACATAATAAGTTTAAATTTAACATTCACTTTGTACTATTCATTATGATTATTTGTTTTCTATCAAGAGTTACTGTTTTTTGCTTTGACAGAAAACTGGGAAAGGCAGAGAGGTGATAATACTCGGAGAATTTAAGCATGCCATCTGTTTGGATGAAGATGCAAATATTCACAAACATTGTGGGCTTCAACACTCTAGGCAAAACTGGATTCATATTTATTTTCTTTTTGGAAAAATAACACTTTTTTGTATTATTTTATAGTGAGTTAACTTAGTAACAATTTTTTTTTGAAATAAATTTTTATTCTATTCTGGCAAAAAGTGTGTATCTCTAGCACATGTGCAAATATATTTGATAAACCATTTTTCCTAAGAAATATGACAATTTGTTCAGCTATAAAATAAAAAATGTCAAAATATAACCTGCTAAGTTGAGAGACTTAATTAAGGAAAATTTATACCATTTTAATTGCTTCTCATCTCATACTATTTTTATCTTAATTAATTACCTGTGCTTTGGGCAAAATAGTAAGAACTAAAGTGAGTGGAATAAGAATTAATCAAATTACTTGCTTGTTACTCTTGTAAATTATATTTGGGAGAGGAAAATAAATCCTTTGTCTAGCCTCAGGTTTGAAGTTATGTTTTAATAACTGGCACCATTCTTAGCTCAGTTTTTATCAATGATCAAGTATAAATCATTTTTAATAGGTGTATGTTAACTCACTAAATTCTGCCATCTTTATTGGTTATGGGAAGAGCACTTTATGGAAAACATTTAAAACCATTTTAGTTAGGGCTTTAATATAGTTTCCACCCAAGTTGACCAGTGTGAATTTAATTATTTTTCCACTTCTCTTCCTGATTAAGTAACAATCAGAAAGGAAACAAATATAAGTGATGTAAAAAATTTGCAGTTAAGTCCAGGTATTTTTATGATTATTTCATATGTTGTAATATTCTCAAGTCAATTATAGCTAAATTATAATTTTCGATGTGAGATGGCTGAAACTATGACATGTTTTGTCCATTACAGATTTCATAGTTTATATGAAAATAAGATAGCACAATCTGTAAATTTAATTAGGTTAAAGGCTATCATAAGAGAGCAACTTAATATATGAGAAAATGTAAACTTAAAATGAAGATACCTCTTTCTTGATGGTGAATAACCTATTAATTGAATTTATAATTTCAGAAGATTTTTTCTCCAAAAAAAAAAGTTAAATAAACTTGTTTAATCAAGAGTTCCAAAGAATTCCATATTGCTATCTGTAGAGCAGATGGCTGTCCTGCTGCTTCTGTTGCCACCTTGTCCTCTAGCAGCTGTGATTACTAGAAAAATTTTTCCTTTATTACTTACATGATGTGTCTATAACTGCAATCAAACATTTAAAAAGTTACTCAGTGGATCCTTTAAAAAAGGAGAAATACACACAATTTTAAAATTAAGCACATTTGTATTTCCAAAGTTTCCATGGACAATCCTAAAATTTGGTTAAGAGATCAGTGAATTTTTTCACTTTCTTTAATCTCATCTCTCTCACTCCTAGCCTGTTGTGCACATGGTTTCTACCACAGGTAGAATGTTATGTTATTTATTTCTTTAAAAGTCTTGCTTCCATTGAAAAGTAGGTGTGAAATTAACACAACAAAATAAGAAAGATCGTGGTAACTGGGTATAAATGTCCATATAGGTATTTATTCTATAATATTTTAACAATTCATTTCAGTTATACTCAAACCTGTTTTTTAGATGTGTCTTATTTATTCAATGAAGCACACTTGTTCAGTTAGAAGAATTGGATATTATATGTTTGTATCTTAATTTTGTCCTGCTGTCATTTAAAATAAAATCGAACCTAAAAATTTTGATGAGGGGCTCTAAAGTCCCAATAAATTCAGATTTAATATAAAACATATATATTTTAGTTTGAGCACTTTTCTTTTACATAGACCAATACTCAGGTTATATGACTGGGAAATGTCCCTGTTAATTATGCAGATTTCTTACTTCTATTCTCCAAAATTTATGGCAAGAATCATAGTAAAACAATTAAGAAAATATTTCTACTGACCTGAAATTCTGATTTAGCCTATCATAAATAAAGAAATTTTAAATATTTATTATAACTGAGATATAAATATTTAACTAGCCCTTCAAGTTTTCTCAAAGTGTCGTTAAAATAAAACCAGTTGCAAACAAGACAAAAGCTACAGATTATATATGTATTTACATATACGTGCAGCTATACATTTTATATTTTTTACATATATTAAATATGTATATATAAATATGAAACATTTTCTTTCATATTTCAGATAAAAAAAGTACATAAATTCCTGAGGACCTGAATTGCCAAACAAATTTAAAGCCAAGGCAGTGTACAGGAGTTGAAGTAGATATTACCTTTGCTGCTGTCTATATCTCTATGAATGTTTTCTAATCAATGAAGGAAGGACAAAAATTGCACTCAGTAGATAACAAAGGTAGATGCTCCAGAACTTACAAAGTACCAGAACTTACTAAGAGCAAACAATACATTCTCTTAGAGACCACTCAGAAGCCAGTAATCAGAGAGAATCATCCTGGAAAAAATATATATACAGAATGTAATCAAGAAAGATACAAAAATGTAAAATAAAATAGCATGAATATAAACATGGAGATATAAATATAAACATGGAAAGAAAAGTAATAGATGAGATGGCTTGGTGAAAAGAGCTCAAGCACAACAAAACACATTAGTTAGGCATAGAGATAGGACATTTTAAGAAATCAGTTGGGGCACTTGATAAATAAAAACCCTGTGAGTGATTAGATAGATAGATAGATATAGATAGATAGATAGATAGATAGATAGATAGATAGATAGATAGATACAGATGGATATTTAGACATATAAATTCTAAAAGACCACATATGTGTGTGTATAACTATCTTTAAAATAATACATATATAAATAAAATAATAAATTTTCCATTTCTCAATTATTTGCTTCTAGAAAGATATGTATATTCAATTCTAGAATATTCTTCAGCACTATATATGTGTGTGTATATTGAAAAGACATTCAGTTTGAAAACAGTAGCAAACAAGACCAAAAAATACAAAAATGCAGATTATTAAAAAGAAAAAAGAAGTATCCACAGAATATAATTACAAAGCATATATTTTTAATGGAATAATAGAATATAGACCTAAAAAAGGCTAATCAGTAGTAATAGAATAACTAAGAGTGGAATACTTGTCTAGAATATTTTACCTAGCTGTTCTTATTAAAGACCTTATTAGATAACTATTTTAATAGGAAACTCAGGAAAATAAAAATGTTAAATTCAGAAGGAAAAAAACTGAACACAAGACTCAAAGATGGACAAGTTGATAGGATGATAGGGCTTTGTAGGCAAAAAAATAAATAAATAAATAAAATTGGAATTAGTATTAAAATTGAATGGGTAGAAAATAAGACATAACTAAAACCTGAGATTTCAAGTATGTGAAGAAGAAGAAAGGAAGGACCAGAGCAAAGTTAAAATATTCTAAACTTCTAATTAGACTGGGGAAGTAACAATCAGATTCAGAATTTGATAAGATAACATTGAGTTAAATACATAGCAAGAAATATATGCAGTCCAGGGAAATTACTAAGATTCAATGAAATGAGGAGGTCAAAGTAAATGAATGGAAGTCTTAATTTAGAAATTAGTGGAATTATCATTTTATTTCCTGATGGAATCATGGCTTCCTTTGAAACTAAGAAGGCCATAACATCCTGGAGACAGGAAGCAAAATTTTTCAATAATCACCAATGGTAATGCTGTTTAGTCTCCACATGTTAATTTTTGTGTGTTTGAATCTGGGCTATAGGAGTAACAGCACCGTGTATGGGAAGTTGATTTATAGCATATAAAGGTTCCTGGTGGACATTATTATAGCACTATAAGGTATTACCACCTAGCAACTGGTGAGTCTTCAAAAGAATATTCTATCATTCTGTCAAGCTGGCTGTTTCAGTATGTTGGATAACAAAATGAGATCAATAAATTGCAGGATCCTACACCTATTGCCACACTTTGCTGTGATGTGACATCCTTGGTCAGAAACAATGCTTTCTTGAACACTATGATGAGTGCTAAAGAATTATGTAATTGGGGAAAATCAGACACAAACTTTTATCATGTGAACGGCTGGCCTGCAATGAAAGATGCCTGCTCAGTCTCGCCAGGTGTCTACTGTTAAAGTAAGGGCATTGATTGGAAAAGAATGGGACCCCGAAACTTGGAATAGGGGTATGTGGGAGGACCCTGAAGAAGCTAGGGACACTGATTCTGTAAACTCTGATGAGCTTCTTTTACCAGAGGAAACAGCCTCCCTATACCCAGTGGTGGTAACATCCCTCCCCTACTTACGCTATCATCAGATTTTCCACCTATGTCTGAGGAGATTAACCATGCACTGCCTGATGCAACGGTGATGGTCTCACCTGAGGCAGTTGCCAGGTAAGACAATGCTTATTATTCTTCTTAGTTACTGTAATGGACATCAGAGGCAAAGCAGCAATCAGAAGAGTCTGACTCCTGTAGAGTTCTGGCATTGGCTAATTAATCATGGTGTTGCTAGAAGTGAAATTGATAGGAAGCCTACTGCATTCTGACTTACTTTGTATAAGCAGAAAACTTCCAGGTCAAGTGGACAAAAGACTATTCTGAATTATAAAAATAGAGAATCACAGCCCCTCAATAAGTTTCCAGACTATTTATAGACCCGGAGCCCCTTGAATGAAAGAGAGGTCAGGTCCCCTTGAAGAAGGACCACATTACACTACTGACAATTTATACTATTAATCTTTCTCCATTCCCTCCCCAAAGAGATTTCTGGTCTTTTTCCAGTGTAACCGTGCATTGGGGAAAGGGGAATGATAAAACCTTTGGAGGACTACTAGATACTAGCTCTGAGCAGATATTGATTCCAGGAAGCCCAAGACATCACTAAGGTGCTCCAATTAATATAAGGGCTTATGGAGGTGACATAATTAATGGAGCTTTAGTTCCATTACAGTGGGTCCCCAGAGTCATCTTGTGGTCACTTCCCCACTGCCGTTATGCGTAATTTACACACACATACTTAGTAGCTGGTAGAATCCCCACATTGGCTCCCTGACTGGTAGGGTGAGGGCTATTATGGCGGGAAAGGCCAAATGGAAGTCATTAAAACTGTCTCTACTTAGAAAAATAGTAAATCAAAAACAATATTGCATCCCCGGAGGGATTATAGAGATTAGTGCCACCATCAAGGACTTAAAAGACACAAGGCTGGTAATTTCCACCACACCTCTGTTCAACTGTCCTATCTGACCTGTGCAGAAAACAGATAGAACTTGGAGAATGACAGTGAATTATGGTAAACTTAACCAAGCGGTGACTCTAATTGCAGTTACTTTACTAGATGTAGTTTCATTGCTTGAGCAAATTAACACAACTCCTGGTACCTGGTAGGCAACCATTGATTGAACCAATATCTTTTTCTCCATTCCTGTTCATAAGGCCCACCAGAAGCAATGTGCCTTCAACTGGCAAGACCAGCAATATACATCTTCACTGTCATACCTCAGGGGTGTATCAGCTCTCCAGCTTTGTGTCATAATCTTGTTCACAGAGAACGTGATAACTTTTTGCTTCCACAAGATATCACACTGGTCCAGTACATTGATGACATTAGGCTGCTTGGACCCAGTGGGCAAGAAGTAACAAACACACCAGACTTTGATGAGACATTTGCATGCCAAGGGATAGAAAATAAATTGGAATAAAGTTCAGGGACCTTCTACATCAGTGAAATTCCTAGGGGTCCAGTGGTATGGTGCCTGTAGAGATATTCTTTCTAAAGTGAAGGATACGTTGCTGCATTTGGCACCTCCTGCAACCAAAAAAGAGTAGCAATGCCTAGTGGTCCTATTTGGAGTCTAGAGGCAACATATTCTGCATTTGGGTGTATTACTTTGGCTTATTTATTGAGTGACCCAAAAGACTTCCAGTTTCGAGTGGTGTCCAGAAATAGGAGAAGGCTCTACAACAGGTCCAGGATGCTGTGCAAGCTGCTCTGGCACTTGGGTCATATGACTTAACAGATCCAGTGCTGTTTGAGGTGTCAGTGGCAGATAAAAATGTTGTTTGGTGCCTTTGGCAGGAGGCCTCTAGGATTTTGGAGCAAGGACCTGCCATCTTCTACAGATAACTATTCTCCTTTTAAGTGACAGCCCTTGGCCTGTTATTAAACTTAAGTAGAAACTGAACTGAACTGCCTATCATAAACTGGGTGCTTTTTGACCAATCTAGCCATAAATTGGGTGTTCACAGCAACATTTCATCATGAAATGGAAGTGATATATATGTGATTGGGCTCAAGCAGGCCCTAAAGGCACAAGTAAGTTACATGAGGAAGTGGTTAAAATGCCCATGGTTCCCACTCCTGTCACCCTGCCTTCTCTTTCCCAGCCTGCACTGATGGCCTCATGAGGAGTTCCCTATGATCAGTCGACAGAGGAAGGGAAGACTAGAGCCTGGTTTACAGATGGTTCTGCATGACATGCAGGCACTACCTGAAAGTGGACAGCTACAGTACTACAGCCCTTTTCTAGGACATCCCTGAAGGATAGTGGTGAAGGGAAATCTTCCCAGTGGGCAGAACTTCTGGCAATACACCTGGTTGTGCAATTTGCTTGGAGGGAGAAATGGCCAGATGTGCAATTATATGCTGATTCATAGGCTGTAACCAATGATTTGGCTGGATTGTCAGAGACATGGAAGAAGCCTGACTGGAAAATTGGTAACAAATACATTTGGGGAAGAGACATGTGATGGACCTCTCTGAGTGGTTAAAAACTGTAAAGATATTTGTATGCTATGTGAGTGCTCACCCAAAAGTGACCTCAGCAGAGGAGGATTTTAATAATCAAGTTGATAGGATGACTTATTCTGTGAACACCACTCAGCCTCTTTCCTCAGCTGCACCTATTACCACCCAATGGGCCCATGAACAAAGTAGCCATGGTGGCAAGAATGGAGGTTATGCATGAGCTCAGCAATGTGAATTTCCACTCACAAAGGCTGACCTGGCCACAGCCACTGCTGAGTTCCCCATTTGTCAGCAGCTGAGACCAACACTGAGCCCTTCGTATGGCACCATGCCTTGTGGTGATCAGCCAACTACTTGATGGAAGGTTGCTTTCTTTCATCACAGAAATGGCAGTGGTTTGTCCTTCCTGGAATAGACATTTATTCTGGATATCGGTTTGTCTATCCCGCAGGCAATGTTTCTGCCAGGACTACCATACGTGGACTCATGGAATGCCTTATGCATCATCATGGCATTCCACACAGCACAGCTTCTAAACAAGGCACTTATTTTATAGTTAAAGAAGTGTGGCAGTGGGCTCATGCTCATGGAATTCACTGATCTTATCATATTCCCCATTATCTTAAAGCAGCCTGATTGATAGAACAGTGGAAAGGCCTTTTGAAGTCACAATTACACCACCAACTAGGTGACAATACTTTGCAGGGCTTCGCAAAGTTCTCTTGAAAGCTGTGTATGTCCTGAATCAGCATCCAGTATACGGTACTGTTTCTCTCATAGCCAGCATTCACAGGTCTAGGAATCAAGGGATAGAAGTAGAAGTGGCATCACTCACCATCACCCCTAGTGACTCATTAGCAAAAATTTTACTTCCTGTTCCCCCAACATTATGTTCTGCTGGCCTTAGTTCCAGAGACAGGAATTCTGCCACCAGGAGACACAACAATGATACCTTTAAACTGAAGGTTAAAATTGGCACCTGGCCACTTTGGGTTCTTCCTACCTCGAAGCCAACAGGTTAAGAAAGGAGTTACTGTGTTGGCTTGGCTGATTGACCAGACTATCAAGATGAAATCAGGTTACTAATCCATGGTGGAGGTAAGGAAGAATATGTGTGGAATACAGGAGATCCCTTAGGGTGTCTCCTAGTACTACCATGCCCTGTGATTAAGGTCAATGGAAAACTACAACAACCCAATCCAGGCAGGACTACAAATGGCCCAGACTCTTAAGGAATGAAGGTTTGGGTCACTTCACCAGGTAAAAAGTAATGACCTGCTGAGGTGCTAGTTGAAGGCAAAAGGAATACGAATGGTTAGTAGAAAAAGGTAGTCATCAATACCAGCTACAACCAGAAGACCAGTTGCAAAAATGAAAACTGTAATTGTCATGTGGATTTCCTCCTTACATGTTTGTGCATGTATACACTTCTACTAAGAAAATATCTTTATTTTATTTCCTTTCGTTTTCTCTTATCAAGTAACATTATTAACTTCATATCAGCAGTTAAGTGTTGTTAATTTTATGTAATAGCATTTAGGTTAAGAATTAATTCACTTCCGGTTGTATGAAGGATAGCCACATTATGTTAGATATAACTATGACATCATTATTGTCTTTATTTGAAGATTATGTGTAATTTCAGGAGATGTGTATGGGTTCAAGTTGACAAGGAGTGGATTTGTGATGGTTTATATTGATTGTCAACTTGATTGACGATGCAAAGTATTGTTCCTGGGTGTGTCTGTGAGGGTGTTGTCAAAGGAGATTAACATTTGTGTCAGTGGACTGGTAGAGGAAGACCCACCCTTAATCTGGGTGAGCACCATCTAATCAACTGCCAGAGCAGCTAGAATAAAGCAGGCAGAAGAAGGTGGAAGGAGCTAACTTGCTGAGTCTTCTGGTTTTCATTGTTTTTCTGTGCTGGATGCTTCCTGACCTCAAACATTAGTCTGAATGTTCTTCAGCTTTTGAACTCTTGGACTTACACCAGTGGTTTGCCAGAGACTCTCGGGCCTTCTTTACTAGCTGTAAATCAACAGACAGTAGATTTGACAGAGCATTCCAAGAAAGGAAAGCAAATCTATATATTTATATTCAGGTGAATATCTAGTTCAGTAAAAAAACAAAGCACTGCCCTTTCATGATGGAAGCCATGCAGTGCAATCGACCTGCTACCAAGTAGCTGGCTGATTGCACCAGAGAATAGTCCAATATCAGGGAAGCAGCGGTGGTCTCTGCCAACAATAGAAGGAACACTTAGCAATGACTATAGTTAGGTCAGCTGTGATGAGTGCAACTCTGTTTTGCTGAGCCCGTTCATAACCTCCATTTTTACTAACATGGTCACTTTGTTGATGAGTGCTCTTGGTAATGATAGGAGCTGCTGAGGAAGGAGTCTGACTTGTACACAAAGCATGGGTCTTTCTGTCCACTTGGTTATTAAAGTCCCTTTCTGCTGATATCACTGTTTGGTGGACATTCACATGGTACAGAAACATTTTCATGATACCATTTTGGAAGCAGGATCTTTTCAGATGTAATCAAGTTAAGATGAGGCTGCCCTAGATTAAGGTCGACCCTGGTCTAATCACTGGAGTTTTTATAAGAAAAAAAAGAGACACAGAGACAAACAGAGGGAAGAAAGACATGCAACAAATGGAAGCAAAGACTGGAGTTATGCAGCTGCAAGTCAAGGAATGCTATGGATCGCCAGCAACTGTCAGATGCTGGAAAAAGGCAAGGAAGTATCTTCCCCTAGAATCATCAGAGAGAACATGAGCCTGCCAACACCTTTATTAGACTTCTAATCTCCAGAATTGAAAATAAATACATTTCTGTTGTTTTAAGTCATCCATTTTGTGGTAACTTTTTTACAGCAGCCTTAGAAAGCTAATACACCTAAAATCTTACATTAAGAACTTTCCTCATTAAGTCTTTATTTATCCTAAAATACATACCATATTTTGTTCAATGCATTTGTGATGGTTTTGTCTTCAAGCTTCTTCTAGTCTCCACTTGTCTATTTCAGTAGTGCTACCACATATATATTTATGTTATTAAATATATTGGAATTTTTAAAACTAGATTTTCAAAACAGATTAGTTGGTCAGAGAAATTCCATCTATAATTTCACTATATATTAATAAATACTCCTAAATAAAAATGTCATCATTCATTTTGTGTATATACAAGTGATATATCAGAGTCCCGATTTTCCCACAACTATCTATAGGGCATGTCAAGCTTCTGAATTTTTGATAGCTAGGAAATTGCATCCTTGTTAATTGTGGATGTGCATTTTCTTATCATGAGTGTTATTGAACATTTTCTCCATAGACACAATAATTTGCATTGATTTACCTGACAACTAATGGTTTATAAATTCCAAAGATTTTTTTAATAATGACAGTGTTTCTTTCCTAAAATTTTAGTAGTTCTTTATATGTTCAGATATTAGTGATGTGCATATGATACAATTTAATTGTTTTTTGTTTTCTATTGTGTTGTTTGTATTTTGTGTTTTGATTTTTGTTTTTTTAATTTTAGCTTCAAGTGATACATGTGCAGGTTTATTACATGGTTATATTGTGTGATACTGAGGTTTGGACTTCTAATGATTTTGTAGCCCAATGAGTGAGTGAACATAGTACCTGATTGGTAGTTTTTCAACCCTGTTTCTCTGCTCTCCCTCCCCTCTTCTTAAATCCCCAATGTCTAATGTTCCCATCTTTGTGTCTATGTGTACCAATGATTAGCTCCCACTTATAACTGGGACCATGCATTATTTGGTTTTATGTTTCTGCATTAATTCACTTTAGATAAGGACCTCCAGCTGCATCTGTATAACTGCAAAACATGACTTCATACTCTTATGACTGTGTAATATTCCAGTGTGTATATGTACCACATTTTCTTTATTCAATCCACCATCGATGGATATCTAGGTTGATTCCATGTCTGCTATTTTGAATAGTGCTATGGTAATCACGCGGGTGCAGGTGTTTGGTTTTTGTGGGGGTGCATTTGATAGAACAATTTACTTTCCTTTGGGCATATACAAAGTAATGGAATTGGTGGACAAAATGGTAATTCTATTTTTAGTTATTTGAGAAATTTTCAAACTGCTTTCCACAGGGACTGAGCTAATTTACATTTCCACCAGCAGTATATAAGCATTCACTTTCTTCCACTCCTGGTCAAAAGCTGTTTTTTTTTTAAATTTTATTTATTATTATTTTTTCACTTTTTAATAGTAGCCATTCTGACTGGTATGATATAATCTCTCATTGTGGTTTCGATTTGCATTTCTCTGATTATTATTGAAGTTGAGCATTTTTCCATATTTGTTGGTCCCTTGCGTAGTTTCTTTAGAAAAGTGTCTCTTCACGTTCTTTGACCACTTTTTAATGAGTTTGCTTGTTTTTACTTGTTAATTTATCTTCATTATAGATTTTAGATATTAGATCTTTTTTTAGATATATAGTGTGAAAGTATTTTCTCCCATTCTGTAGGTCATCTGTTTATCCCATCGATAGTTTCTCTTGCTGTGCAGAAGCTCTTTAGTTTCATTAAGTCCCAAATATCAATTTTTGTTTTTGTTGCATTTGAGTTTGAAGACTTAGTTATAAATACTTTGCCTAGACCAATGTCTAGAAGAGTGTGTCTTAGGTTTCCTTCTAGGATTTTGACAGTTTGAGGTTTTACATTTAAGTCTTTATGTTGAATTAATAGTTACATATAATGAGAGGAAAGAGTCAAGTTTCATTCTTCTGAATATGGGTAGTAAGTTTTTCTGGCACCATTTATTGAATGGGCTATCTTTTCTTCATTGTTTATTTTTGTTGAATTTGTCAAAGTTGGTTGTATGTGTGTGGCTTTATGATGACTTCTCTATTATGTTCCATTGGTCTATGTGTCTGTTTTTGAATAAGTACTATTTTGTTTTGGTTACTGTAACTTTGTAGTTTAAAGTCAGGTAATGTGAGGTCTCTGGCTTTGGCTCTTTTTGCTTAGGATTTCTTTGGCTGTAGGGCCCTTTTTTGGTTTCATTTGAATTTTAGATTAGATTTTTCTAATTCTGTGAAAAATAATGTTGATAATTTGATAGGAATTTTGTTAAATCTGGTAGCTTTTTGGGGGGTAGTATGAACATTTTAATGATATTAATTCTTTCAATCCATAAGCGTGGAATGTTTTCCATTTGTTTATGTCATCTCTGATTTCTGTCATCAGTATTTTGTAGTTCTTCTTGTAGAAATCATTCATCTCTTTGGTTAGTTTTATTTCTATGTATTTTTTATGGCTATTTGAAATAGGATTGCATCCTTGACTTGGCTCTCAGCTTGAACTTTATTGATGTATGGAAATGCTACTGATTTTTTCACATCAACTTTGTATCTTGAAACTTTACTGAAGACATGTATAAATTCTCAGAACCTTTTGGCAGGGCTTTTGTGGTTTTCTGAGTATGGAGTCATAGCATCAATAAAGAAATGTATTTTGACTAATTATTTTTCTATTAGAAGAATTTTTATTTCTTTCTTCTGCCTGATCACTCTGGCTAGGTCTTCCAGTACTGTGATGAATATGAGTGGTGAGAGTGGACATCATTTACTTGTTCAAGTTGTTAATAGAAATGTTTCCAACTTTTGCCTATTTAGGATGCTATTGGCTGTGAGTTTGTCATAGATTGTACTTATTTCAATTCTTAGTTTGTTGGGGGTTTTTATCATGAAGGAACAGTGGATTTCATCAATTGCTTTATTGTTTATCACGATGATCACATGGTTTTTGTTTTTAATTTTTTTTATATAGTGAATCACATTTATTGATTTGCCATATGTTGATCCAATTTTGCACCCCAGAAATAAAGTTCACTTGATTTTGGTGGATTATATTTTTGATGTTCGCTTGGGTTCAGTTTGCTAATATTTTGCTGAGGATTTTTGCATCTATGTTCATCAAGGATATTATCTGTAGCATTCTTTGTTCTGTCTTTGCCAGATTTTGTATCAAGATGATACTGGTTTTCTAGAATGAGTCAAGGGGGAATCCCCTCCTCCATGGTTTCTTTGGAATAGTTTCACTAACATTGGGACCAGCTCTTCTTTATACACTTGGTAGAATTCCCTGAGAATCTATCTGGTCCAGGACATTTTTTATTTGGTAGGATTGTTTAATGCTGATGTAATTTTGTAAGTCGTTATTGATCTGCTAAGTGTTTCTATTTTTTCCTTGTTCAATCTTGGAAGGTCGTGCTATCAGAAATTTATTAATTTCCTCTGGCGTGTCTAACTTTTGTGCATAAAGATTGTTTATTTTAACCCCTGAACTTCTTTTGTATTTCTGAGGGATCAGTTGTAATATCACTTTTGTCATTTCTGATTGTGTTTATTTGGATTGCCTCTTTCTTTTGCATTGTTAATCTAGCTAGCATTCTATCATTCTTATTTAACCTTTCAAGGAACAACTTTCTTTTCCTTTGATATGTTGTCTTTTTTGATGTGAATTTTATTTGGTCTGCTCTGATTTTAATTATTTATTTTCTTCTCTAGGTTTGCATTTAGTTCACTCTTGTTTTTCTAGTTCCTTTAGGTTTGACATCACATTGTTAACTTGATATCTTCCTGTCTTTTCAGGATAGGTGTTTAATGCTGCAAACATTCCTCTTATATCGCTTTTGCTACATTCCAGAGATTTATTATGTTGTGTTATTTTCACATTTTTAAAGAAGTTTTGACTTGTTCCTTAATTTCATTGTTTTCCTGAAAATTGTTAAGGAGCAAGTCATTTAGTTTACACACATTTGTGTAGTTTTGAGAGTTTCCCTTGGTATTCATTGCTATTTTTATTCCACTATGGTCTGAGAAGGGACTTGGTATAATTTCAATTAAAAAAAAATGTGTTCAGACTTGCTTTATGCATGTGGTGCATTTTAGAGTATGTTCAGTCTGTAGACAAGAAGAATGTATATTCTTCAGATGTTGGGTGGAGTATTCTGTAGCTCTCTATTATGTCCAGTTGGTAAAATATTGAATTTAAGTCCAGAATTTCTTTGTTAGTTTTCTCCCATAATGATCTGTCTAATGCTATCAATAGAGTGTTGAAGTCCATTATTATTTTGTGTCAAAATCTTTTCTTAGATCTAGAAGTAATTGTTTTATAAATCTAGTTGCTCCAATGTTGAGGGCATATATACTTAGGATAGTTGAGTCTTCATGTTAAATGGAACTTTTAATCATTATGCAATGACTTTGTTGTTGTTGCTGTTGTTTACTGTTGCTGTCTTGAAGTCTGTTTTATCTGACACTATCTGACAGAAGAATAGTGACCCCTTCCTTTTGTGTGTGTTTTTTGTTTCTGTGATAGATTTTTTTTTTTTTTTGGCGGGGTGGAGGAGCGGGTAGAGTTTTCTCTTGTTGCCCAGGCTAGAGTGCAATGGTCCAGTTTCAGGTCACTGTAACCTCTGCTCCCCGGGTTCAAGTGATTCTAGTGCCTCAGGCTCCTGAGTAGCTGGAGTTACAGGTACCTGCCACCACGCCTGGCTAATATGTTTTTAGTAGAGATGGGGTTTCATCATGTTAACCAGACTGGCCTCAAACTCCTGACCTCCAGTGATCCACCCACTTCAACCTCCCAAAGTGCCGGGATTACAGGCATGAGCCACCACACCCAGCCAATAGATCATTTTTCATCACTTTACTTTGACCCTATGGGCATCATCACATGTGAGATGGGTCTTTTGAAAACAGCATAAGATTAAGTTTGTTTTTTAATCCAATATTCCACTTTTTGATTTTAAGTGGTGCCTTTAGACTGTTTGCTTTCAAGGTTAAAAATGATGTGAAGTTTTATTCTTGTGTAGTTTTGTTAGCCTGTTGCTTGCAGTCTTGATTGTTCAGTTGCTTTATAGGGTCTATGGGCTATGTACTTATGTGTTTTTTGCTGTTGTTGATGTTGTAGCCAGTAACATATTTTTTAATTTCCAAATCTGGAAACCCCTTAAATGTGTCTTGTAAGGCCAGTCTTGTGGCACTGAATCCCACAAGCAATTGCTTGTCTAGAAAAGATTTTATTTCACCTTTGCTTATGCTTGTTTGTTGGGTTATAAAATTCTTGGATGGAATTTTTTTTTTTTTTTTTTTTTTTTTTTTAAGGATGCTAAAAACAAGCCCACGGTATCTATTGGCTTATAAGACTTCTACAGATAAATTGCTGTTAGTCTGATGGGATTCCCTTAATAGGTAGTATGACACTTTTCTCTAGCTACCTTTAATTTTTGTTTTTTATATTGACCTTGGATAGTCTGATAACTAGGTAACTCAGAGATGATCATCCTGTATAGTATCTTTCAAAGTTATCTGAATTTCTTGTATCTGTATGTAAACCTCTCTAGTGAGATTGGGAACATTTTCATGAATTGTATCTTCAAATATATTTTCCAAGTTACCTACTTTCTCTTCTCTCTCAGAAAAAACAATGGGTTTTAGGTCTGGTCACTTTAGATAATCCCACCTTTTTTGGAGGTCTTGTTCATTTTTTAAAAAATCTTTTTTTCTTCATTTTTGTCTGACTAGGTTGATTCAAAGTACCTATCTTCAGGCTTCAAATTCTTTACTCAGCTTAATCTAGTCTGTTGTTAAGACTTTTAACTGTGTTTTGAAATTCTTATAGTTTTTTTTTTTTTTTTTTTTTTTTTTTTTTTAAATTTCAGAAGTTCAGTTTTCTTCTTTTTAAATGTGGCTATCTTGGCTTTCAAGTCTTGGAAAATTTTTCTGGCTTCCCTTGGATTGACTTCCAATCTTTTCTTGGATCTTTATGAGTTTCTTTGCCTTCCAGATTCTGAGTTCTATATCTGCCATTTTATATTTCAATCTGGTAAGATTTATTGGTAGGGAGCTAGTGTGATCTTTGAGAGCAATAAAATACTCTGGCTTTTTGTATTGCTAGTATTCTTGAGTTATTTCCTTTTCATCTGAGGAAGCTGACACTGCCTTTTTCTTTTTGAAATTGCTGTCATTTGGATGAAGCTTTTTGAATTTTTATTCTTTTTTCCCTTTATATGTTGATTGTGATGTATGTTGTATGGAATTTATTAGCTTTGTTTCTGGGTGCTTTCAGGGAGCCAAAGCTCTGTACAGTTTCCTTAGTTGTAGATAGGTTCCTGTTATAGGTTTCACAGGCATTTTATGTTGTATCAAATTATTTTTGTTTGGTGGTGTAATTCAGACTGCAGTCTGGTAGATGGTGCTTAGAGTAAGGACCAACACACAGGTTCTTACTTAGCCATGCTTGCACCTTTTATATTTCAGTGCATCTGCAACAATGCTCTGAGGAGGAGACAAAAGAGGACAAAGGAAGACTCCCTCTCCAAGTTCATTTCTGGGCTTAGATGGTATTCCCTTCATTGCTGGCACTATGCCAGTGTTTCCTTTTCCCCCAAGGGGGCTGTAGCAGGCTGCATTTCCCTCTGTTGTAGGGGTGGTACATACTAAGGGTTAGGTCACCAGGAGACCTCTGATTCCCTAGGAATCTACCAGTCCCTTGTGCTTGCCAAAGTCAGAGTGAGTTTTGGGGTATGTTTGCCTGTGGCCTTGGGATGCGGTGGCTCTAGGGCAGGGGATCCCAGGGCTGGGCATAGGTGCTGTGGATGTTCAACCAGTATGACACCCATAGCCCAGTGTTTTCAGCCCACAGACACATGTGGGGACTGCCCAGCTCACACAATCTGAACCTAGGGGCTCTACTTCCAGTGTCTGCCCCGGGAAAATTCCCAGTAAGTTAGGCTTGTCCCAGGCCATCTGTGCCCAGATTTCTGAGCCATTCCAGACATTCTGAACTGTGGCCTCCCAGGGAGAAAAGCCACAGCTATCAAATCCCATCCTTTCCAGTCTGGTCTTATAAAAGGAGTGCTGCCCATCTCCCATGCTGGCACACAGACCTGTGCCACACTTTTCTCTGTGTTCTGACAGTGGGGTTTCTTCCCCTACTTGAGCTCAAGTCATAAATCTTTGCTTAATAACCCAAGTTGGTGTGCTTGAGTACTGGGGAGTTGGCCCACAGTTTTGTCCTCTGTCCTCTTAAAGTCAAGTGCCATCCATAATAGGGGGATGAACTACTCTTAGGCTGCCAATAAGACATCCAGGTGGGGTAGCATAGGCTGTGCTCTAAGCACCCACCTACAAGAGCAACCAAGTAGGCGGTCTTGAGTGGAGCTGGCAGGCAAAGAAGTGCACAGATCAGAAGTACCTCAGTCCCATAGCGATGGTGGCCCTGCTTTCTCTTAGCTTGGCAGAGAGCAGAAGCTGCGCCCACTCAGTGAAAGATGGAGTCTTTTGTTATGGGCGTCTGTTGCATTTCACTGAAGCTAAACAGTGAAGCCTTCTAGGGTGTGCATAGGTTCAAGCTTGCTTCTACTTGTTCTCCAGGTGGCTCCTTCTGCCAGTCCAAAGGACTATGGGTGTCTTGATAATTCCTGTCACTAGGATCTCAGAGGTCCATAGTGGGAATGTAGTGTCCTAGGATTTTTTCACTCTAGGTCCAGTCTGGGTCCAGAGAGCAGTCCTGGCACCCAACGACTGCATGCAGGCTTCCCAGCTTCGTCCTTGTTAAACCGCAGTGCCTGTCACCTCTCTATTGATTTTTTTATTTTTCCTCTTTAAAGATCTGTTTAAAATGTAATGGTTTACTGGATATTTTGACTCCTCTCTTTGGAAGAGGCATTTCCCAGCTGTGTCTAGTTGGCTATCTTTCCACCTCTTCAATTTTGTCTGAGATTTACCAAGAGCAAACCAGTATCTTTAATGCAGCAATACTAGCTGTTTTCATATAATAAAATGTATAATAATAGGTAATATTTTGTTATATAATATTAAAATGTATTTTAAATCTTCACAATTGAAAACTGTATGTTCAATTTAATACACTTATTTGATATGAGCACCTTTCTAATATAAATCTTTAGAAAACCATTTATCTTTGAAATAAATTTTGAAAATTCTTAGCTAGAGGGTTTTTGATTGCTTTTTATTTTCTCTGTTTTATTTTCTCTCTATATATATATATAGTCTTTTTAATGAGCAGAAAATGAGAAAACCAGTAGCTTTATATTAGATTTCTATGTCTGCTTTAACAAATCACCATTCATTTCATGGCTTAAATCAAAACAAATTTATTATCTTGCATTCCATAAATCAAAAAAAAAAAAATATTATCTTGCATTACTATGGCATAGAAGTACAACAGAAGTCTTGCTGGCCTAAAGGCAAATTTGGGGTATTCCTTTCTGGAGGCTTCTGGGGAAAATCTATGCTCCTGCTTTTTCCAGCTTCTAAATGTTTCCAATATTCCTTGGCGTGTGGCCCTTTTACTCCATCTTTAAAACCAGCTGTGTTGCATCTCTCTGACACTGTTGCATCTCTCTGACACATGTGTTCATAATCTGTTGCATCTCTCTGACACATGTGTTCATAATCACATCTACCACTGATCAGAGTTGGGAAAGTTTCTTTACTCACAAGAATTTATGTGATTATTTTGAGCCCATATAGAAAATCCAGAATTATCTCCTCATCTACAAAGTCCTTTTTGCCATATGAGGTAACATATTTACAGGTTCCAGGGACAAGTGTGTAAACATTGTGGATGGAGCTGGGGGGATCAGGAATTATTCTCCATATCATAACATTTCATTGTATGTACATGTATTTTAGGTTTATTAAACAAGACAAAATTTTATCTTCATACTTAACGTATTTATGTAATTTAATTTTTAAGTTATGTATATCCTCCAATATTATTTTTGGAATAAAAGGGGGGATTCTAAACATAAGTAAATTGTCTATGTAACTAAATCATCAACATTTTCTCTAACGTATAAATTTATGTTTTCACCAGATACCTACGTAGCAGGAATATTTCTTATCTCATTATTGGTTTTTATTTTAAAATATATTTACATTTGTAGTATGCAATATATTTAATTATATTACACATTCATATACATTAATTTTAATGTACATTTTGAGCATAATTGTTTTAAGTGCTATGGTATTGTCATCCCTTCTCAACACAACTGATTTAAATCTGATTTAATGGATGATTTCAAAGTTTTAATGGCAATTGCTTTTTCTTAAACTAGGTACTACAAAATACACTTAGAAATTCACGTTGAAGTTAATTTATTTTCCATTTAATTTACAACTGCATGAGTCATAAATTATGTACCACTGAGACTTAATTTCTTGTAATGCTCACAACATAGGAGTCTAATTACAAATGAAGAGTTAAAGCTATAAATATTTAAATTATTAAGGGTTTGCCACTGTTAGAAATCTGGAGTTGGAAATTTTATTTTATTTGTTTTATTTTTTTTGATCTGTTATTTCTAACCTTTCATTATTTTTTATTTGACTTTCACATCCAGGATTGCATATTTTAAAAAATTATAGAAGTTTTGGGGTGGTTGACAATATGACTATAGAATATATATACACATATGTGTATATATACACACACGTTTATATACACATTGTTTCTACAACTTGACTTGTGAATAATGCTGCAATGACTACAGTCAATAATTCTGTATTATATACTGAAAACTTTGAGAGGTTTCAGTGCTGTAACCACACATACACACACAAAACCTGACAACTATATAAGGTCATGAATATGATAATTAGCTTGAGAGTGTTGTACACCTTAAATACATACAATTTTTATTTAAAAAATAATAAAAAATAAGGGAACTTGGCCTTGTACAATTAAAAACAGTAACAATGACAATAAAACCATAACAACAACAGTTTTGTGAGAAACTACAAGAGCAATTTGAATTCTGTTATTGTCACTCTAATGTATGTAATTAACCTGGAGATGGGGAAGTAGGTTTGAGCTTTCGGCAGATGCCTTCTGCAGGTGGCAATGAGTTTTTGGTTTAAAATATTTAATATCTTTCCTTCTCTCACCTACGTTCTTTCATTATCAAAAGGATTGGCATTCAATATGTCAAAGTGCATAGGTAATATTACAGTCACTGAAGTCCCTTCCAGTGTTGAGAACTGATGAAAATATGTGACACTCAATGAGTTTGCCTTTAGATTTTATTTCTTCAATATTTAGTCCTCAAAATGTCCAGGGCAGATGGATGACTATGAGACCACATTTTTCAAATGTGGTTTCTTCCAAGAAAAATTAAACTGTCTGATAATTATCTTTAATGTAATAGTAAGTAAGACAGTGTTGTTCAGTAGCATCTTCATGTTCTGCTCAGTGGCTCATCTCTTTCCTCTTGAGAATCACTTTAAGTGAAACAGAGTAAGTCCTGCCCTTCTATGCTTTTCCATTAGGCTCTTTCTGAAGGAAGAGCTAATGCCACCACTAAAATAGGCACCAAGACCAAAGTAACAAAATGCCTTCATATAATAACATACAAATTGTCAATAGTATATACTGTCTAAAGTGAATTTGTAAAAACAGATATACTAAAAATAAAGCTGTTAGCTATATTTAAGAAAAATAACTTAATTATTAGTAATGTTATATAAGAATCTAATGTCATTAAAATACAAAGTAGATATTCATTGTGAAAAATACTACATAAAACTAAGAAATAATTAGATGTAATAATAACACCATGAATAATAATGTTGAATAAAGCAGAATAAAGTTGAGTAAGGCAGAGTAAGAAAAAAATATATTTTCTGTGAATAAATTATTAAATTAAATTTTTAAGGGACTCACAGAAAATGTATTTTTATAAGTATTAAGCAAAGAGCAAGGAAAAGGAAAGATTCTAATATCAGAATATTGAATGTCTTAAGCAGTTATTAATAGTTTTTCAATGGTGAACAAATAATTTTAAATTGAATGAGTCAAAATAGAGGAATGTCATTTACGATTGAAGGTCCAAATGAGAGATAAGGAAAACGATGTCCTGAACATGTTATAAATTTAAGACCTCAGTTGTAATAAAAATATTTTAAATTATTTCAGGGAGAAATAAATGATCATCTAAAAATATTGTCTGAGTAGATTAAGAAAGAGTGGTAAAGAAAAAGATGGTGAAATAAATTTAGCCTTAAAAGAAAATGATTTGCAATTAAAATTCTATATTTTACCATCTTAAATTTTTGTATTTTAAATATTTTCAGACATATGCAATGACTTATGTACCATGAAAAACTCTACATTGAAACATTTTAAGTAAGTTATAAAATAGGAAGAGAAATAATACAGGAAGATTCCATGAGAGATGTGGGAAATTATAGAAAATTCAGATTTTAACTTTAAAAAATGAAATAATTCAATAAGATAATCCATAGGCCAAAAGAAAATATGGCATTACAGATACAGAACAAAATGTATATATTTTTAAGTAGAGATGCACATTTTATGAGGTCTGAAGCATATGTAACTTTTATATCTCCTTTTAAGGAAGAAAACATTTAAATACAAATTAGAAAAGCACTTATTTTAAGAGAAGAGAAATTAAAACAAATCACAAATTTGAAAAAGTTGAAAAATATAATTCAGTTTGCATTTTGATTTCGTCTGAGACATTACCAACATGTTTGAATTTTAGTATTACCAGTAGTTTATTTAAAATTATAAATATTCTAAAATGTTTATATACATAAATATTTATATGTATATCTGTGCGTGTGTGTGTGTTTGTCAACAAATGCATTTTAAGATTTTCTTATAGTATATCTGCCTATATATTCGTGTCACCAAATTATCCCCACTTTATATGCATTTGCTTATTAATGGATATATGTAGGAATTTTTATCACTGAACACTTTAATCTTCAGGAATTTTTTTTATGTCAGCAGTGACTTATATGGCACTTAATTTGTAATTGGAAGTCCTCCTTAAAACAAGTTGTGTCAAATACAGTAAGTTGTGATATGATACATTGAGATGCAAAAACATGAGATTTCACACACAGACATACTGCTGTGCATAGCACCTGAATGTTCCAAAAAATTAAACATTCTGCTTTTCTTGATTTTTGTCATAAAGTATAAATAGGTGTATTTAGATTGTTTGCACTGCATTACCAAGTATATTTCTGGCAAAGGGAACTTCAATTTTGAAAATATATAAAAGAGAACCATATGCTTTTCTAGCAATTTTATACATCCAATGATAAGGGAAAATTTCCATCCACTGTTTTCTTACTCTGTGCATTTCAGACTACTCAGAGCTGATGACATATGTCACAGAAATAACAACACATCCCACTCATGCCTATCACGATGCCAAATGAGAATGCACAGTGGGAAGACAGTACCATAAGAGGATGACCAGTAATAACTGAATGATACTTATATATAATTGTGGTCAACATAAATCTTTCTATTAAACTCAAACTAAATATAATAGCCACAGAATTGGGTAATACTCAATGGAAAATGCATATATGGATATATGCCATGAGGTATGCTATATTAGCAGCAATGGACAAGACGAAAATACAAACGCATTACACATAGATATAATACATATTTAAAAAGAGCACATATTAACAAAAGTGTAGCTGTTAACATGTTACAATAATTACGCATGTGGGAAAAATAAATAGAAATGGAAAAAGCAAGTTAAAATGAATTGATATAAAATAAACTAGAAAAGGATAGTGACAAAAAGTTTAGTGACATGAAGCCTATTTTTTTAAATCACATTTAAGAACCGAAAAAGTAAATGTCCATTAAAAAATAAATACATATATAAGCAGCTAAAGATTCTATCAAAATATAAAAAGTGATGTCAGTATTCCCTTTTTCCTTTCTTTTGGGATTAGAGAAAAGATTTTTCAGCTTCTGCCTTCAAAAATCATTATCACATCTTGAACATATTCAGTCAAACCTGTAAAAATCCAATAATTATAATTCAAATTGATTTCAAATTATCCTCAATAGTTTATCATGCATCCATGAGCATTTAAGAAAATCTCCTCCAACAGAAAAATTTTCCCTTGAATTTAATTATATTTTTGTGGTAACAAATAGTAATATTTAATACATTACATGGAATATATTTTAAAAAGAAACTATAAAATATCACTTTGTAGTTTTTGCTTCCTAAAAATTTTCAGCAAATTAATGGTCCTCTGTAATAATATTTTATAGATGCCATTTTGTGAGTGTACATTTTATACTAATTTTGAAAATAAGAATAAAATGTTATATATCTGATAGTTTTGAATTCTGATTTGATATAATTTATGTACCAAGCAGGCATGAATTTTTTTTTTTTTTTTTTTTTTTTTTTTTGTGACGGAGTCTCGCTCTGTCGCCCAGGCTGGAGTGCAGTGGCCCGATCTCAGCTCACTGCAAGCTCGGCCTCCCGGGTTTACCCATTCTCCTGCCTCATCCTCCCGAGTAGCTGGGATTACAGGCGCCCGCCACCTCTCCCGGCTAGTTTTTTGTATTTTTTTAGTAGAGACGGGGTTTCACCGTGTTAGCCAGGATGGTCTCGATTTCCTGACCTCGTGATCCGCCCGTCTCGGCCTCCCAAAGTGCTGGGATTGCAGGCTTGAGCCACCGCGCCCGGCATGAATGTTTTGAAATGCAATCTGCAATATATAGGCAACATTTATGTGACATTTTGATCTGAGGTAACCTTTTTAATTAATTTTCTCTTGATTTTAATATGTTCAAAAATTAGAAAAATGTGTGAAATGTAAATCAAAGTATTTTCACCCACACTTTGTTGAACACATTAAAAATTTTACTATAAGTAGATAGGGTAAAACTAATCTACAATTTATAGTCTAAATGACAGATTTGTACATAAATTTGTTATAACTTGGAGTTGAAAAATTTAGAAATATTATTTGAGGGTCTTATAAAATTTTACTAAATTTTTAAAAAAAGTTTCTGAGGGCTGCAGCAAAATTATGCCCAACACTCATTAAAAATGTACACAAATATATCTTATCATATCAAATTTGAAAGTGCAAGTATAAATGTATATCAATTTAAGCGACAAATTAGGCATGTTTCTTTACACCTCTTTATATGTTCCACAAAATCAATGTACTACTGAAAAATAAATTCCATTTGCACATTTTAACAATAATTTTAATGGTAAAATGCATATATGCTAAAATGCTATATGCTAAAACTCAATATGACTTTTTGGAATTACTGGCCAAATATCAAAAGTCACTTAAAATATTATTACAAGTTACATGAAATAAATTAAAATTGTTACATATATAGTATAACTTTTTATAATCTGTTTTAGTCAAGGTTCTTCAGAGACACAGAACCAGTAGGATGTATAGGAAAACATGAAACAAATTCATTAGGGGAATTGTCTCACTTGATTATGGTCACTGAGAAGTTTCATGATAGGCCATCTGCAAATTGGAAAATCAGTAGCTCTGTCCAAGTCCAAATGCCTGAAAGCATGGACGACCCATAGTGTGAATCCCAAAGTCCAAAGGCTGGAGAACCTGGAGCTGTAACATCCATGGGCAGCAGAAAAAGAGCGTTTGAGCTCCAGAAGATTGAGCAAATTCACCCTTCAGCAGAAGAGGGACAGACTCAGTGCCTATTGAAGCACTGAGAATAAATCATGCTTTCTCAGATGATTTGACACCCCCAAAGTAATCATAATAAATCTACCTGGACACTCATGTATATGTCCTTACATGTGTATGTCCTTAAATACTACCTAATCTCCAAATGAAGACAATAACAAGGTCACAGTTTCACCTAGCATAATACAACTATCCTGTGTCCACCGGAAACACACTAATCTGTTTCTCAGCAGAGGAGATAAGATCCTTGAGTGATGTTTACTCCTTTCCTGATAGTCCGCAGCTTAAATACTATGAGGAAAAATTAACAATAAAAATGGTCCCTAACTTGTCATGGTTCAAGTTATAATTTTTTTAAATTTAGGTTGTGAGAAAGTTGTATGCATCCAATAGAAACCGAACCTTGATTTTTGCATGTTGATCTTTTCCCAGGCTATCAACATAGTACAATACTCTCTCAGAATGCTGGGCAGCTGCTGTGAACCACAGCTCCCAGTAAGTCCTGTTACCATGAGAGTAAAAAACCAATACTCTACAGTGTATTATAAATGCATTTTGACTTATAGTATTTTCACTTACAATGGGGTTATCAGAATATAACTGCCTTGTTAGTTGAGTATCCATACTTCAGTAGTAATATAAACCCAGTGTATCTGAAAACATCAGTACAAGACAAAAGAGGGGAAGATATTTGCTTAATATATGCATATATTTACATAAATGCATTTGTGACAGAATAGGAAAGAACAGACGGTACTCAAAGCCTTCTTTTCTGCAACTGGACACATTATCTTACTTGCTATTTAAAAATGCATACATTGTTTTACTTCCCACTCTGTATTCTCTTGGATGGCAGCAATCATCACCTCAACTAATCATGGTTCTTTACTAGGTAGAGTAACTGAAAACTTCATTCCTGAGCACGAGCCATTTGTAGTCCTGGCTGGATGATGATGTTATAATTTTCATTATAGGGCATGGTAATATTAAGAGACACCCTAAGGGATCTCTGGTATTCCATATATAATCTTTCTTGCCTTCATTATGAAGTAGCAATCTGAGATCCACTTGATATTCTAGATCAATCAATACAGCAAACACCATTACTTCCCCCTCAGCCTGCTGACTCAGAGGCATGTGAAGCCCCAAGTGGCCAGGTGACAGTCACAACCTAGAGTTTAATGGAGTCATTGTTGTGTCTCCTAGTGCAAGCACTTCTCCCTCTGAAACTAAGACCTCTAGGCCAGCTCAGAAAATGAAGTTGTAGAAAAAGGAAACTAACATTTTGCGAGGAGGTCACTAGGGATAATGGTGAATTGTATCACTCTCATTTCCAACCCTTAATTCCTGGAACATTAAATTATGGCAATGAAAAAAAAAAATCAGTACTATATATTGAATGCTGTCTCAGAGCATTTATAGCATTCTGGTAAATCTTACAGCAGCTTGCAAAGATTTGTCACCTATCTGACACTGTGACTGAGCCTACCAAAGGCCATTCCCACTTTCTATCCAGCTAACTGCTTCAGGATGGTAGGAGAACTTAGTAAGACTAGTGAATTTCATGAGCATGAGCCCATTGCTGACTTGTTTGGCTGTGAAGTAAGTTTCTTGATCAGAAGCAGCGTCCTGTTGGATATGATGATAGTGGATAAGTTGTCCTATAAGTCTATAGATGGTAGTTTTGGCAGAAGCATCGTGTGCAAGGAAAGCAAATCCATGTCCAGAGTAAATGTGTATCCCAGCAAGAACAAAACCTGGCCCATTCCGCAATAGAAATGTTCAATGTTATCAGCCTGCCACCAGGTAGCTAGCTGATTATCCCCAATGAATGGTGATATATCAAGGACTTAATATTGATTTCTACAGTTGGCAGATCGGGCACTCAGTGCAAGTCAGTCTTGGTAAGTGAAAATTCATGTGGCTGAACCCTTGAATAACCCCATCCCTGCCAACCATGTCCACTTTTTTTGTGAGCTCACTGGGTGATACAGGTGGCTTGAAAAGAGGCTGATTGGTATTTACAGAATGAGTCATTCTACTTACCTCATTGTTAAAGTCCTCCTCTACTGAGATCATTTTTTTTTTGGTGAACATTCACATGGGACACAAATATTTTTATGTCTTTGCCCACTGATGGAAATCTATCCACGTACATCTTCCCTCAATATTTTTCTCATCAGTTTTCCAATCATGTTATTTCCAAATCTCTCTCCATCCATCCAAACCATAGCCCATAAATTGGTATATAATTGAATGCTTGGTTATTTCTTATTCCAAGCAAAGTGACATCCAGGTTCACTGGATTCACTGCCAGCCACTGAGAAGATACTTCTTCACCAATGTCTTTCAAAGATGTCCCAGAAAAGGGTTGTAGTGCCACTGTTGTTCACTTTCAGGTTGTGCCTGCATATTGTGTAGCACAAGTGTAAACTAGCCCTGAGTCTTCTAGTCATCTCTCCATTTATCATAGGGTATTCCTTTAGAGGTTAAAGGTACAGGCTGGGAGAGAGAAGGAAATGTAGCAGGAAGAGGAAACATGGCATTTGGCCCACTTCATCAAGTAACTTATTTCAGGACATGCTCACATATATGCTGGTCTATTTGCTGATGGAGTACTGCTGTGTATGCCAATTTGTGGCTTGGTGGTTCAGATAATTATAGTAGGTGCCAGTCCACAATAGGCAGGTCAGATGTCATGGTAATGTGGTGTCCCATGGTCAGGTGTTTGGTTTCTACTAAGGCCCAATAGCAGGTCAAGAACTATTTCTCAAGAGGAAAGTAGTTATTTGCAGATTGTGTCAGAGCCTTGATCCCAAAACCTAAAGGACTGTGCTATGATTCACCTACAGGGGCCTCCTAAAGATTCCAACAACATCCTTATCGGCCTTTGAAACTTCAAGCATATTTGGAGCTGTTACATCATATGGCCCAAGTGGCAGAGCAGCTTGTACAGCAGGCGGGACCTGTTGGAGAGCCTTCCACTATATTGGACCCCACCTAAAATTCTCAGCTTTTTGGGTCACTTGGTAAATGGGTCAAAGTCATACACCCAAATGAGGAACATGTTGCCTCCAAAATCCAAGTAGGCTCACTAGGCTTTGTGCTTCTTTCTTGGTCGTAGGAGGGTCTAGATGTAGCAATTCATTCTTTACCTTGGAAGAGTTATCTCGATATGCCCTACACCAGTGGACCCCTAGAAATTTCACTGAGGTAGAAGGACTCTGAATTTTAGAAGAATTATTTTCCACCCTCTGACACATAAATGTCTTACCAATAAATCCTGGGTCATTTCTAACTATTACTCACTAAGTATAGTCAACATAATGTCTTCAATATAAGAGACCAAACTAATGTGAAACATTGTGGAAAGGAAAAGTTGATCAATACCCTCATGAACTAACTTATAACACAATGCTGGAGAGTTGATACACCCCTGAGGTAGAATTTTGAAAGTGTATTGCTGGCCTTTCTAGCTGAAAGCAAACTGCTTCTGGTGGGTGTTATTGACAGGTGTGGAGAAAAATGCATTTGCCGATTAATAGCTGTATACCAGGTAGCAGGAAATGTGTTTATTTGCTCAAGCAATGAAACCACACCTGGTACAACATTTGTGATTAGAGTTGCCATGGTTAAAGTTACAATAACTCACTATCGTTCTCCAATATCCATCTATTTTCTGTTCAGGCCAAATAGGAGAACTAAACAGGTATATGGTAGGAATCATCACCTTGCATCTTTCACATCTATGATGGTGGCATTCATTTCTGAAATTCCTCCAAAAATATGGTATTGCTTTTAATTTACCAATTTATTATTTTCCTAGGGAGAGACATCTCTACTCACTTCCATTTGACATTTTCCACCATAAAGGACCTCATTCACAGGTGAGGGAAACCATGTGAGGATTATGCCAGCTGCTAAGTATGTCTACTTCAATTATGAATCTGGAACTGAGAAAATAATCACAGAATGGGTTCAAGGACCCACTGCACCCACTGTGAGTTGGACTTGAGGTAAAACTTTATTGATCACCTGACCTCCATCAGCCCCCTACTCTGATCAGGCCCCTACAGGGCCACAGTGATGTTTTAAGTCTCCTGGAATCATTGTCAACTTAAAGCCAGTGTGAAGTATTCCCTAAAAGCAGGCTTAATTTTCTCCAATGCACAGGTCTCTGTGCATATTATCGGAAAATTTTAAAAATAGTATTAAAACAAAATTACTGAATGAGATTCCTATCTATAAAACATTACAGTCAATGGAATGAAGAAAGAAATAGAAATGAAGTTACCAAATACAATTATTCAATCTTTGCTATTTTTATTTCTTGATGAGTTTAAGGAAGAAAAGAAAACTGTCATGGAATTAAGAAAAGTTTAAAGATTTGTTAAATATTTGTTTTATGAGAGGTGAAAGACCAGAGTCCCTTTGGGGAAAGCTGGGAGCAAGGTAAACATTGTAAATTTTCAGTAGGATACTAGTGTCCTAAGATACTACTCTTGTTTTAAATCTGTACGTCTTAAAATCTGATAGTCATTTGTATTCAATAATCCTTGGATTTTACCCTATAGATAGACTCACAGTATGTGAGCCTGTGTGTGTTTGTGTGTGTATGTCTGTGTTCAGTTAAGTGTGTTAGCAGCAAATATCTATAAACAAATTATTCGTACAAGCATAAATATATCTTAGAAAATTTATGCAATAAAGTACTACTTATCCATTAAACATTAAACACAATGGCTATATAAGTACGGACATGAAAATAAATTTATGGTATATCATTAGGTGTAAAGACTAATTTGTTGTCTTGCATTACCTACTCTTTTTTGAAGTAAACACATTTGTTGATAATTCTGTTATCATAAGAATGGTCGATACTCTGAGAGGATAAACATGGTATAACGAATGGCTAAGTATTCCAAAGGACACAAAGGAACTGATGAAGTGGCACTCCATAATAAACATGCATCATGCCATACACACATATGTACATATATATATACACATTCTTATATGTATACATATACTTGTACAGATATATATATATATATATATATATATATATTTTTGATCTTTGGAATATATATGCACACAGACACACATATATACACACACACATACATGTATACACACACACAGATATATATAGTCTAGTTTGGAGGAGAGTACACCTCCATTCTCCACCTTCTAGAAGTGCAATTTACAAAAGTCTCCATGAGTAGCTCTCTGAAATCTATTACACTGTTTGCACCTATACCTCCCCAAGATTGCTGCCGGCTAATTACAAAATGTGGAAGGAGTGTACTAAGGCAAGTCAACTCTTGGGACACACCAAACTCCTCTGGCCACTTCCAAAAAAGAACAGTGGCATCCAACCAATCATTTATTAGCAACCTGGCAATCTAGGATGTGTCCATCCAATTTTGTGTCCTTCTTTCTTTAATTTATGGATATACTTGCATCAAAGTCTGATTGTTCTTTCGTCATTCCAGAACTCCTTTTCATTTTTTGTCTTGTGGTAGCATGCCTTCTCATAAAATCTTTGCACTGCTGTATGAGTCAGGGTTTTCCAGAGACACAGGACCAATAGGCTAGATAGATATAGATATATGAAAGGGGATATATTAAAACAATTAGCTTACATGATTATGGAGGATGAGAAATCCCATGACTCTCTGCATTAAAGACCTGGGGATGCTCATAGTGTGAATCAGTCCAAGTACAAAAGCCTCAGGACTGGGAAAGCTGATAGTGTAAGTTTCATTCCAAGGCCAAGTATCTGAAAACTCAAGGGGACACTGATCTAAGTCACGGAGTTCTAAGACCAGGCAGCCTGAAGTTCTGATGTCTATACACATGTAGTATATGGCAGAGGAAGACAGTATCATAGAGAGAGAGAAAGAGAGATAATTTTGTTTTCTCTTCTTTCGTTCTATCTGTACCCTCAGCCAATTGGATGGTGACTACCCACATTGAAACTTGATCTTCCCCATGTACTTGATCTCCCCCTCTGACTCTTGTGCTTGTCTCCTCTAGAAATACCCTCACAGGCAAACCCAGAACTAATGCTTTACTGGTTCTCTAGATATTCCATTATGCAGTCTAGTAGACACCTAAAGTTAACTATCACAACTGTTAATTATTTCTTGATGCTTCTCAGAGGTCCTAAAAAAACACACACAAAAGGCATGTCATGGAGGTATAAAGAAAAACTTTTAATTAATTTTAAATACAAAACTCGAATAAGAGAAAACTAATAATGTTTCACTTTTTAATGAATACATTTTACTTACATGAGGTAAAAATATTTATAATAGACAAATAGACATATATGACATATATGTGTATATATGTATTTACATACCTAAAACAAAAATGTACACATATGTGCATGATTTGATTATACATAAAGTTAATTTAAAATAGCAGAAGACATAAATAACAAAACATCCCTTATTTATTTTAAGGAAGAGATATATATTATACAATCAAAACCAGAGAATAGCACATTTAAAAAAATGTTTTTAAAAAAGTAAAATTTTGCTATGTTAATTATATGTCAAGGTGGTCTTTTAAAGTAGTTTCCTTTTCAATAATTTGGACATATTATCAGGAAAAATTTAAAAATAGTATTAAAACAAAATTACTGAATGAGATTCCTATCTATAAAACATTACAGTCGATGGAGTGAAAAAAGAAATAGAAATGAAGTGACCAAATACAGTTATTCAATCTTTGCTATTTTTATTTCTTAATGAGTTTAAAGAAGAAAAGAAAACTGTCATGGAATTGAGAAAGTTTAAATATGTGTTTAATATTTGTTTTATGAGAAGTATTTGGTACTTACAATTCCACTAATGCTTAATGTAGTAGGAAGAAACATTAATGGGCTAAGAACATTGTGTTTTTACTGCACATTTAAATTCCACACACAAAAAATCCTAATTCTTGCTATGAAATATGGGTAATTTGTGTATTGACTTTTTTTCCGAAATCTACGTCAGTCGTTACAACCTACCTTTGTCTAACATTATAATTGTATTTCATTAATGAAATATAGGCATATACAGCATATATTAATATACACTATATAAAAATATATACCATATATAAATATATAATATATACTATATAAAAATATACTATATATAAATATTTATAATATACACTATATAAAAATATATACTATATATAAATATATAATATAGATACTATATAAAAATATATACTATATATAAATATTTATAATATATAATACATAAAAATATATACTATATAGTATATATTAATATATAATATGTACAAATATATACTCTATATATACTATAAATATAAATATATATACTATATGTCATTTACATTCCTCTCTGTAATCTGCTTTTCTCTTTCATTAAACAGTAGTCCCATACTCATTTGTTTCTTTCTGCTCTTAGAAGGGTGCTATATTATATTAACGGCTAGGGATTTGGACAACAGAAACAGAGAGCTTTAGATTTGAATCCTGTCTCTATAACGTTGGACAGGTTACTTAAATTTCTTGAATTTCGCTTTCTTGATTTGTAAAGTGGGAACAATAAGATACTGCTTTGTGTGTTTATATGAAAATTAGGTGTACAAATTTTAGAATAACTCCTGGCACATGAGAACTCAATTGTTAGCCATTCCTCCCATCTCCAAACCTAGAATACTCCATTCTCTACTACACTGTAAGCAATATGAGAAGAGAAATTTTTGTGTTAAAGTACTGGCAACAATGACTGGCACATAACAGGTGCCCAATAAATGCATAGTGAATAGAAGATTGAATAAGTTTGTGCATGTAGTTACCCTCTTTTAGACTTATTTCATATTTCTATTTGATAATTTATTTTATTTTCATTTACCTTTGTATTTCCTTCAAGTTTGACTTCAATTTTCCTAGCAAGGCTTCAGTTGTATTTTTCTTTCTTGTGGAGGCTTCACAGTGGCTGTAAGTTAATAAAATTGCATTTATATATTTGTTCCCTGGATTTTCTTTACTTGGTAGCTCTACTTTCATGTTTTTTTAATAAAACCATCTTGCCATTAGTTTCTTGGAGAATCTATAGAATTGTTTCTTGACAATTTTTCTGTTTCTTGGGGTAGTTTTCTGATATCCTTAAATATTCTTTACTCATGCCACCTTATTCCTTTAAAGTACCTTTACATCACATAGCATAGCATGGCATAAAAAAAGTTTATGAAGATTACTTTCAAGTTGTTACTTCCTTTGAGGACAGATAGCCATTTACTGATGGCATGCTGAGAATAAATGGAGGTGATATACTGAGCTCAAGCAGCTAAATTCCTCTTGTAAAATCAGTCATTTTCTCTTTCTGGAAGCATATATCCTCTATGTTTTTGCAGATCAAGGTAGCTAATAATAAATTCCCATGTATTCAAACCTTTTTGGAACGTGATCTTGTCATTCCTGTTTTTCTTCTGTTCTTTTCCACTTCTTATTTATAAGAGACTTCTCAGGCAGGAGGCTGCTTTTGCTGTTGTTGCTGTTGTTCTTTTTTCCCTTTCCTTTAAAATAATTGAGCACAGTTTACAAAAACAAAATACATAATTCCTAATTGTACGTCTTAGTGAATGTTATACAGTATATGTCTACACCTGGGTGAAAATCACCCAGATTAAAACAGAATATTTTCTTTAACCTAGGAATTTTGTTACCCTTGCCATTCAATTCTCCCACCTGCCTTCATAATCATTCCTCTAAAGTCTGTTAAGATAGATTAATATTGCTTATTTTAGAACTTCTTACAAATAATTATCACATAATATAAACATTAACTTCCTTGTGGGCAGTTTCTTTGGCTCAAGTTATCTTCATTAACTTAAATTTGTGCAGTTGTATGTATCACTTTAATTTTTGTTTAATATTGAATGAATTTGAATGAATATACAATATGTTTATCTGTTTTCCTGATGATGAACATTTTGACTGTTTCCAATTTGCAGTTATTATAAATGAAACTCATTTCTTGTGAATATTCACCTGTGGGGGGAAGTGCTTGGTTACAGTATGTATGTGCTCAAATTAATTGGAACCTGCTTAAAAAAATTGTATTCTTTTCAGCTAACATTTCACTTATTTACTTGGTTTTATTATTCTTTCAATTCTGGTCATTCTAATGGGATATAGTGGTAATTCAGTATGGCTTAAATGTGTATTTCAGTAATACTGTTTACTAATGATGTTGATTTTTTTGGAGAAATGCTTATTGAAGGCTTTTATCCATTATTTAAATTGGACTATATACAATTTTATTATCAATTTGTAGAAGTTCCTTAAATATTCTCAATATAAGCATTTGCCTGGTAAATACATTGCTTCTGTTTTCTTCCACTCTTTGATTAGCCTTTTAGTTTGCTTAATAATACCTTTCATAAATAGTAGTTTTTAAAAATAATTTATAAGTCTAATCTTCCTATTATGAGTTTTGAAACCTGACCAAGAAGTCTCCCACACCTGAGTTACAAATATATTCTTCTTTACTATATTCTAGAAGATTTACAGTGTTAAACTTCATAATTAGATTGGTGAATAATTTCAAATTAAATTTTGTGCATGTTATGAAGTAGGGAACAAGGTTAATTTTTAGCCAAAGAGATATTGTGTTGATCCATCATTATTTATTAACAAGATTTTCCTGTCCAATTAAATATCATTGATATCATTGTCAAATATGGAATGTCATATATGTGTGTGTTTTGAGACAAAGTCTCACTCTGTTTCCCAGACTGGAGTGTAGTGGCTCGATCAAGGCTTGCTGCAGCCTTATCAGCTAGGCTCAAGTGATCCTCCTACTTCTCAGCCTCCTGAGTGGCTGAGACTACAGGCATGTGCCATCATGTCTGGCTAATTTTTGTATGTTTTGTAGAGACAAAAATTAACTAGTGAAACTGACCTGCTAAAACATGATCAGCTCAATAAAATTCTAGGAGTAGTATTTCACCATGTTGTGCTGGCTGGTCTTTGAACTCCTTGGCTCAAACAATCTGTCCACCTTGACCTCTCAAAGTGCTGAGATTATAGGCATGAGCCACAGTGCTTGGCCAGGTCTATTTTTAAAATAGAATATTTCTATTTATTTATCTTTTTGACTATCCACATTTGAATATCATAATCTCTAAATTGCAGTATTTTTAACAGTCTTGGAATCTAGTATTGTATTTCCTGTAACATTATTTCTCTTCCTCATTTTCAATAAGGTCTTAGCCTCTTATGTCCTTTGTATGCCAAATGAGTAATAGAGTCAGCTTGCCAAATTCTATAAAATGACCTGAGTTTTACATCAAGTCAAATCTCCATTTGAGACTTAATTGACTTCATAGATTATTTTAAAGGAAATTTACATCTTAACAATATTAAGTACTCCAAATTATAATTATATTATTTCTTCAAATTATTAATTTTTTTTTCATTTCTGTGCAGTATTTTTTATTTGTTTGAAGTAAAGAAGTTTTGCATCAATTTTATTCAAATTATTTTTAGGCATCCTTTTTTTTTTTTTTTTTTTTTTTTTTTGAGACGGAGTCTCGCTCTGTCACCCAGGCTGGAGTGAGGTGGCGCGATCTGGGCTCACTTGCAAGCTCCGCCTCCCGGGTTTAGGCCATTCTCCTGCCTCAGCCTCCCGAGTAGCTGGGACTACAGGCGCCCGCCATCTCGACCGGCTAGTTTTTTGTATTTTTTAGTAGAGACGGGGTTTCACCATGTAGCTCAGGATGGTCTCGATCTCCTGACCTCGTGATCCACCCGTCTCGGCCTTCCAAAGTGCTGGGATTACAGGCTTGAGCCATCGCGCCTGGCCAGGCATCCGTTTTTAATGTGTGTGTGTTTTTTCCTAAATATTTGTTGCTGTATATAAATCAAAGTGAACATTTTCTGATAACTCTATATCCACCAGTCTCACTAAATTTCTTTCTTTATTTTTATTTTTATTTTTATTTTTTATTATACTTTAAATTCTAGGGTTCATGTGCACAATGCACAGGCTTGTTACATATGTCCACTTGTGCCATGTTGGTGTGCTGCACCCATGAACTCATGGGCATCCTTCAACTCATCATTTACATCAGGTATAACTCCCAATGCCATCCCTCCCCACTCCCCACTCCCGATAATAGGCCCCTGTGTGTGATGTTCCCCTTTCCGAGTCCAAGTGATCTCATTGTTCAATTCCCACCTATGAGTGAGAAAATGCGGTGTTTGGTTTTCTGTCCTTACGATAGTTTGCTGAGAATGATGGTTTCCAGTTGTATCCATGTCCCTACAAAGGACACAAACTCATCCTTTTTTATGGCTGCATAGTATTCCATGGTGTATATATGCCACATTTTCTTAATCCAGTCTCTCACTGATGGACATTTGGGTTGATTCCAAGTCTTTGCTATTGTGAATAGTGCCACAATGAACAGACGTGTGCATGTGTCTTTATAGCAGCATGATTTATAATCCTTTGGGTATATACCCAGTAATGGGATGGCTGGGTCATATGGTATTTCTAGGTCTAGATCCTTGAGGAATCGCCATACTGTCTTCCATAATGGTTAAAGTAGTTTACAATCCCACCAACAGTGTAAAAGTGTCCCTATTTCTCCACATCCTCTCCAGCACCTGTTGTTTCCTGACTTTTGAATGATTGCCATTCTAACTGGTGTGAGATGGTATCTCATTGTGGTTTTGATTTGCATTTCTCTGATGGCCAGTGATGATGAGCATGTTTTCATGTGTCTGTTGGCTGTATGAATGTCTTCTTTTGAGAAATGTCTGTTCATATACTTTGCCCACTTTTTGATGGGATTGTTTGTTTTTTTCTTGTAAATTTGTTTGAGTTCTTTGTAGGTTCTGGATATTAGCCCTTTGTCAGACGAGTAGATTGCAAAAATTTTCTCCCATTCTGTAGGTTGTCTGTTCACTCTGATGGTAGATTCTTTTGCAGTGCTGAAGCTCTTTAGTTTAATTAGATCCCTTTTGTCAATTTTGGCTTTTGTTGCCATTGCTTTTGGTGTTTCAGACATGAAGACCTTGCCCATGCCTATGTCTGGAATGGTATTCGCTAGGTTTTCTTCTAGGGTTTTTATGGTATTAGGTCTAACATTTTAGTCTCTAATCCATCTTGAATTAATTTTCATATAAGGAGTAAGGAAAGGATCCAGTTTCAGCTTTCTACTTATGGCTAGCCAATTTTCCCAGCACCATTTATTAAATAGGGAATCCTTTCCCCATTTCTTATTTTTCTCAGGTTTGTCAAAGATCAGATGGCTGTAGATGTGTGGTATTATTTCTGAGGACTCTGTTCTATTCCATTGATCTATATCTCTGTTTTGTTACCAGTACCATGCTGTTTTGGTTACTGTAGCCTTGTAGTGTAGTTTGAAGTCAGGTAGTGTGATCCCTCCAGCTTTGTTCTTTTGACTTAGGATTGTCTTGGCAATGCGGGCTCCTTTTTGGTTCCATATGAACTTTAAAGCAGTTTTTTCCAATTCTGTGAAGAAATTCATTGTTAGCTTGATGGGGATGGCACTGGATCTATAAATTACCTTGGGCAGTATGGCCATTTCCATGATACTGATTCTTCCTATCCTTGAGCATGGTATGTTCTTCCATTTGTTTGTGTCCTCTTTTGTTTCACTGAGCAGTGGTTTGTAGTTCTCCTTGAAGAGTTCCTTAACATCTCTTGTAAGTTGGATTCCTGGGTATTTTATTCTCTTTGAAGCAATTGTGAACGGAAGTTCATTCATGATTTTGCTCTCTGTTTGTCTGTCACTGGTGTATAAGAATGCTTGTGATTTTTGCACTTTAATTTTTTATCCTGAGACTTTGCTAAAGTTGCTTATCAGCTTTAGAAGATTTTGGGCTGAGATGATGGGGTTTTCTAAATACACAATCATGTCATCTGCAAACAAGGACAATTTGACTTCTTCTTTTCCTAACTGAATATGTTTTATTTCTTTCTCTTGCCTGATTGTCCTAGCCAGAACATTCAATACTATGTTGAATAGGAGTGGTGAGAGAGGACATCCCTGTCTTGTTCCAGTTTTCAAAGGGAATGCTTCCAGTTTTTGCACATTCAGTATGATATTGGCTATGGATTTGTGATAAATAGCTCTTATTATTTGGAGATATGTTCCATCAATATCGAATTTATTGAGAGTTTTTAGCATGAAGGTTTGTTGAATTTTGTCAAAGGCCCTTTCTTTATCTATTGAGATAATCATGTGGTTTTTGTCTTTGATTCTGTTTATATGCTGGATTACATTTATTGATTTGCATATGTCGAACCAGCCTTGCATCGCAGGGATGAAGCCCACTTGATCGTGGTGGATACACTTTTTGATGTGCTGCTGAATCCGGTTTGCCAGTATTTTATTGAGGATTTTTGCATTGATGTTCATCAGAGATATTGGTCTAAAATTCTTTTTTTTTGTTGTTGTGTCTCTGCCAGGCTTTGGTATCAGGTGGATGTTGACCTCATAAAATGAGTTAGGGAGGATTCCCTCTTTTTCTATTGATTGGAATAGTTTCAGAAGGAATGGTACCAGCGCCTCCTTGTACCTCTGGTAGAATTCAGCTCTGAATCCGTCTGGTCCTGCATTTTTTTGGTTGGCAGGCTATTAATTATTGCCTCAATTTCAGAGTCTGCTATTGGTATTTTCAGGAATTCAACTTCTTCCTAGTTTAGTCTTGGGAGAGTGTAAATGTCCTGGAAATTATCCATTTCTTCCAGATTTTCTAGTTGATTTGCATAGAGGTGTTTATAGTATTCTCTGATGGTGGTTTGTATTTCTGTGGGGTCATTGGTGATATCCCCTTTATCATTTTTTATTGCATCTATTTGATTCTTCTTTCTTTTCTGCTTTATTAGTCTTTCTAGCAGTCTATCAATTTTGTTGATCTTTTCAAAAAACCAGCTCCTGGACTCATTGATTTTTTGAAGGGTTTTTTGTGTCTCTATCTCCTTCAGTTCTGCTCTGATCTTAGTTATTTCTTGCCTTCTGCTAGCTTTTGAATGTGTTTGCTCTTGCCTCTCTAGTTCTTTTAATTGTGATGTTAGAGTGTCAATTTTAGATCTTTCCAGCTTTCTCTTGTGGGCATTTAGTGCTATAAATTTCCCTCTACACACTGCTTTAAATGTGTCCTGGTGATTCTGGTATGTTATCTTTGTTCTCATTGGTTTCAAAGAACATCTTTATTTCTGCCTTCATTTCGTTATGGACCCAGTAGTCATTCAGGAGCAGGTTGTTCAGTTTCCATGTAGTTGAGCGGTTTTGATGGAGTTTCTTAGTCTTGAGTTCTAGTTTAATTGCACTGTGGTCTGAGAGACAGTTTGTTATAATTTCTGTTCTTGTACATTTACTGAGGAGGAATGCTTTACTTCCAATTATGTGATTGATTTTGGAATACGTGCGATGTGGTGCTGAGAATAATGTATATTCTCTTGATTTGGGGTGGAGAGTTCTGTAGATATCTATTATCTACAGAGTTGAACCAACCAACACTTGGTTCAGAGTTGAGTTCAATTTCTGGATAAGCTTGTTAACTTTCTGCCTCGTCGAATTGTCTAATTTTGACAGTGGGGTGTTGAAGTCTCCCATTATTATTGTATGGGAGTCTAAGTCTCTTTACAAGTCTCTAAGGACTTGCTTTATGAATATGGGTCCTCCCGTATTGGGTGCATATATATTTACGATAGTTAGCTCTTCCTGTTGAATTGATCCCTTTATCATTATGTAATGGCCTTCTTTGTCTCTTTGATCTTTGTTGGTTCAAAGTCTGTTTTATCAGAGACTAGGATTGCAACCCCTGCTTTTTTTATTCTCCATTTGCTTGGTAGATCTTCTTCCATCCCTTGGTTTTGAGCCTTTGTGCGTCTCTGCATGTGAGATGGGTCTCATGAATACAGAAAACTGATGGATTTCGACTCTTTATCCAGTTTGCCAGTCTGTGTCTTTTAATTGGACCATTTAGTCCATTTACATTTAAGGTTAATATTGTTATGTGTGAACTTGATCCTGTCATTGTGATATTAGCTGGTTATTTTGCTCATTAGTTGATGCAGTTTCTTCCTAGCCTCGGTGGTCTTTACATTTTGGCATATTTTTGCAATGGTTGTTCCTTTCCACGTTTAGTGCTTCCTTCAAGGTCTCTTGTAAGGCAGGCCTGGTGTTGACAAAATCCCTAAGCATTTGCTTATCTGTAAAGGATTTTAATTCTCCTTCATTTATGAAGCTTAGTTTGGCTGGATATGAAACTCTGGGTTGAAAATTCTTTTCTTTAAGAATGTTGAATATTGGCCCCCACTCTCTTCCAGCTTGTAGAGTTTCTCTTTAGAGATCTGCTGTTAGTCTGATGGCCTTCCCTTTGTAGGTAACCCAATCTTTCTCTCTGGCTGCTGTTAACATTTTTTCCTTCGTTTCAACTTTGGTGAATCTGACAGTTACGTGTCTTGGAGTTGCTCTTCTCGAGGAATATCTTTGTGGTGTTTTCTGTATTTCCTAAATTTGAATATTGGCCTGCCTTACTAGGTTGGGGAAGTTCTCCTGGATGATATCCTGGAGAATGTTTCCCAACTTGGTTCCATTTTCCCCCTCACTTTCAGGCACCCCAATCAGATGTAGATTTGGTCTTTTTGCATAATCCCATACTTCTTGCAGGCTTTGTTCATTTCTTTTTCCTCTTTTTTCTTGAGACTTCTCTTCTCGCTTCATTTCATTCATTTGATCCTTAATCGCTGATACTCTTTCTTTCAGTTGATCGAGTCGGTTACTGAAGCTTGTGCATTTGTCATGTATTTCTCGTGTCATGGTTTTTCTCTCTGTCAGTTCATTTATGGCCTTCTCTGCATTGATTATTCTAGTTATCCATTCTTCCATTCTTTTTTACAAGATTTTTAATTTCTTTGCACTGGGTACGTAATTCCTCCTTTAGCTCTGAGAAGTTTGATGGACTGAAGCCTTCTTCTCTCAACTTATGAAAGTCATTCTCCGTCCATCTTTGATCCATTGCTGGCGATGAGCTGCGTTCCTTTGGAGGGGGAGATGCACTCTTATTTTTGAATTTCCAGTTTTTTGCCCTTCTTTTTCCCCATCTTTGTGATTTTATCTGCCTTTGGTCTTTGATGATGGTGACATACTGATAGGGATTTCGTGTGGGTGTCATTTCTCTTTTTTAGTTTTCCTTCTAACAGTCAGGACCTTTAGCTGTAGGTCTGTTGGAGATTTATTGAAGTCCACTCCAGACACTGTTTGCCTGGGTATCAGCCGTGGAGGCTGCAGAAGATAGAATATTGCTGAACAGTGAGTGTTCCTGTCTGATTCTTGCTCTGGAAGCTTCATCTCAGGAGTGTACCCCCGCATGTGAGGTGTGGGGTGTCAGTCTGCACCTAGTAGGGGATGTCTCCCAGTTAGGCTACTCAGGGGTCAGGGACCCACTTGAGCAGTCAGTCTGTCCATTCTCAGATCTCAACCTCAGTGTTGGGAGATCCACTGCTCTCTTCAAAGCTTTCAGACAGGGTCATTTGCATCTGCAGAGGTCTCTGCTGCTTTTTGTTTAGCTATGCACTGTCCCCAGAGGTGGAGTCTACAGAGACAGGCAGGCCTCCTTGAGCTGCTGCGGGCTCCACCTAGTTTGAGCTTCCTGGAGGCTTTGTTTACCTACTTAAGCCTCAGCAATGGTGGGCACCCCTCCTCCAGCCTTGCTGCTGCCTTACAGTTAGATCGCAGACTGCTGTGCTAGCAATGAGGGAGGCTCTGTGGGCATGGGACCCTCCTGGCCAGATGTGGGATATAATCTCCCAGTGTGCCTTTTACTAAGACCCCTGGTAAAGCACAGTATTAGGGTGGGAGTTCCCCGATTTTCCAGGTGTTGTGTGTCTCAGTTCCCCTGGCTAGGAAAAGGGATTCCCTTCCCCCTTGCACTTCCCAGGTGAGAAGATGCCTCACCCTGCTTTAGCTCTAGCTGCTGGGGCTGCACCAGCTGACCAGCATCCATTGTCTGGCACTCCCCAGTGAGATAAACCCAGTACCTCTGTTGAAACTGCAGAAATCACCCATCTTCTGTGTCACTGGTGCTGGGAGCTGAAGACTAGAGCTGTTTCTATTTGGCCTTCTTGCTCCGGGCTCTAAATTTATTTCTTAATTGTACTAATTGTTTCTTAATTACTAAAGATTTACTACATGCACAATTGTATCATCTATGATTAAATGCTATTTTGTTAGTACAATATTTTCAATAATAAAAATAGATATACAATTGTGACTCTGACACAATACTTGATTTTATTAAAGATTGAAAATGCACAAAAAATGGAAATAGAAATTCTTTCTGGAGAAGCTATATCAGTCATAGGTTTCCTATTGTCCTTTTTCTCCCACAATAGGCTATCTTTGCCTTTAGATGAACAGTGCATGTGTTCTGAGCAGTGTATGCAGAAACATCTTTCTCAAAATATATTGTTTTATCTAAAAAATACATCATTTTATATTTTATCAACTTATTCATATTTAACATGCCAATGTCCCTTTTTATTCTTCAGCCTGCTATGCCAGGTAAATCTGTACGTTTGCACTTAATTATCAATAGGTCAGTTAGAAATCCAGTTATAAGATTTAAAATCTTATAAATAAAGGTTTAAAATTAAGGATAAAAAATATAAACTCCTTGTAGTTTCTTTCTGCCTGCAGATACTCTTCACATGTGTGTAGAAAGCTTTCTATATAGTCATTAGCATGCTTATTAAAAGGTCAGGTTGAGTTGCAATTTTATTGTCTTTTGAATTCTGTTGTTTCTAATTTAAAATCTGCCATTTTTCTTATGGATTTCTTCTAAACACAATGTTTATTTTTTATATTGCTTTTAAGATTTTTAAAATGTATTTGTTAATTATGTCATTCAAATCTGTTTCATTCTGTAGACTGAATTTGTGAGTACAAGGGTAGTATTTACACTTATGTAAAAATCTCCAGAGCTTAGAACAGTACATAATGGTTCTTTAAAGGCATTCATTGGGTTAATTAATATCTTAATATTAATTTTGGATTATTAATTAAAGAACCCAATAATATAATAGAGAACACTTGATAGGGCTCATTGTCTTCATTTAAAAAATAAAAATCTTTATTTGATTATGGTGGGTTTTTAAAAAATCTTATGATTCTCTGAATTAAGAAAATTTAAAAAAATAAGCACTTGATAAGAAGGAATGGGAGATTATAAAGAATAAATATGTTTGATAAATTTTTCAAATAGGAAAACAATGATGCTTTGGTGAGTGGAAAAAATTGATGTTTAGCTTTCATTGTCAATCATTTATATTTACAGAATTATTTTTATTACAGAAATTTTTCTTGGCAGAATTTTTCTAGTTTTAGATAGTGGTACGTATATTTTTAAAGAACTGAATAACAATTTCATAAAAGCATGGTCTATTCGTAAGAAGTGGTATGAAGGGGTAATCTTTAAAGATATTTGGATTGTGATCCAAATTGACTAGTGAAAATAAAACTCAAAATCTGCTGAAATGTAGTCATTTAGTATAATTTCTAGAAGTAGTTTCCTTGTGTTCATCACCAGATATGTAATAATTAAGATGAACTTTTGATATATACTACAATTTAGGTGGATGTCAAGAGAATTATGCTGAGTAAAAGAAAAAAGCCTCAAAAGCATATATATTGTATGATTCCATTTATATAATAATTTGACATAAATTTATAGAGATGAAGAATAGAGTCATGATTTTCAGTGGTTATCAGAGAAAATGATACATTACACTAAAGAAAGTTAACAGTTTTAAAATACAATTCTTCAAATAGTTAAGGATATCTATTATCTTTATAAGCTTACCTTCTTAAATTAGTATGGTAAAAATGTAACACTTAAAATATTTACTGATTACAAGAATTGGATTCTAATTGTCTTAACCATGAAAATACACACACACACACACACACACACACACACACATGTATATATATATATATACACATACACACACACACACACACACACACATACATATACAATAAGGCTCAAATATGTCTGGCAGCAGACTTTTTAGTAGAAACCTTACAGCCCAAGAGAGAAGAGAATGACATATTAAAGAGCTAAAGGGAAAAAAATACCTGTTACCATAGAATATTGTAGTCCGTGAAAATATACTTCGAATATGAAGCAGAAATAAACACTTTCCCAGAGAAACAAAAACTGTGGGATTTCATCAATGTCACAGCTGTCCTACAAGAAATGCAAAATAGAGCACTGCAATTAGTGGTAAAAGGACAATATTCAGCAATAGGAAATCATGTGAAGGTGCAAAACTCACTAGCAATTATAAGTACACATATAAACAGAAAACAACATAACACTTTCACTATAGTATGTAAACTACTCTTATCCTCGAGTATCCTAGAGTATTTTGAATGTGCCAATCAAAAATAACTAGAACAAATTTTCAAGACATAGTACAGTAAAATGTAACTAGAAAAAAGGAAAAGTTGAAAAGTGGGAGGACAAAGTTGAAATATTGAGTCTTTATAATTTTTCTATTTAGTTTGTTTGTTTATGAAAAAACAACGCTAATTTGTTATCAGGTTAAAATCTTCGTTTATAAGACATTGTTTGCAAGCCTCACGGTAACCTCAAATTAAAAAAAAAAAAAAATTACAATGAAGGCACAAAAAGTTAAAAGCAATATGCTAAATTATATCACCAGTGAAAAATTATCTTCACTAAAGGGAAGACAAGAAAGATGGAATGAAGGAAGAGAAGAATACAACACAACCAGAAAACATATCACAATGTGGCAGGAGTAAATTGTTACATATCAGTAATCACATTAAATGTAAATGGACTAAACTCTTCAATCAAAAGACATAGAGTGGCTGAAGAAATGGAAAAACAAGACCCAATGATTTGTTCCCTTCCATAAACAAATTTCACCTAGGAAAACTCACATAGACTGAAAGTAGAAATATAAATAAAGATATTTGATGCCAATGGAAACCCAAAAAGAGTAGTAGCTATACTTATATCAGACAAAATAGATTTTATAGAACACAAAATAGAGAGGAAAAATCTAAGAAGAGACAAAGAAAGAGACAAAAGAAGGTGACTATATAATGATAAATGGGTCAATTCAGCAAGAAGATATAATGACTATAAGCATACATGCACTCAATAGAGGAGCATCAGATACATAATGCATAAATTATTAGAGCTAGAGAGAGAGATAGATCCCAATGCAATAACAGCTGGAGACTTCAGTAACCCATTGTCAGTATTGGACAGATATTTCAGAAAGAAACTCAACAAAGAAACATTAGACTTATTCTGCTCTATAGACCAAACAAACCTAATATATACAGAACATTTCATTCAATGGCTACAGAATACACATTTTACTTCTCAGGATATAGATTATTCTCAAGGTTACATAGACAATATGTTAGGTCACAAAACAAGTCTCAATTTTTTTAAAATATGAACTAATACTAAGCATTTTATTTGGCCACAATGGAATAAAACCAGAAATAAATAACAAGAGGAGTTTTGGAAATCATACAAATACAAGGAAAATTAACAATATGTTACTGAATGACTAGGGGATCATTGGAGAAATTAAGAAAAAAATTGAAAAACTGTATTGAAACAAATGATAATAGAAACACAACATTCCAAAACCTGTGGATTACAGTATAATCATGCTAAGAGGAAAAGTTATAAGTGTCTACTTAAAAAAAGAAAAACTTCAAATAAACAACGTAATGATGCATCTTACCGAAATCAAAACGTAAGAGCAAACCAATTCCAAAATTAGTGGGAAAAAAGTGATGACAAAAATCAGAGCATAAATAAATAAAATTGAAATGAAGAAAATACAAAAGGTCAATGAAACAAAAAGTTAGTTTTTTGAAAAATTAAAAGTGAGAAACCTTTAGGCAGAATAATTAAGAAAAAAAAGAGAGAAGTCTCAAATACAGAAAATTAGAGAAGAAAAGGGAGACATTACAACTGACATCATAGAAATTAAAAAAAAGTCATTAGTGGTTATTACGAGTAACTAAATTCCACTAAATTGCAAAAATCTTTAAGAAATAGATAAATTCCTAGACACATACAACCTACCAAGATTGAACCATGAAAAAATCCAAAACCTAAGCACAATAATAACAAGTAATGAGACAGAAGGTGTAATAAAAAAATCTCTGAACAAAGAATAGCATAGAACCTGATGACTTCACTGATGAATTCTACCAAACATTACAGAAGAACTAATACAAGTGCCACTTTAACTATTCTGAAAAATAAAGACAGGATATCGCCATACTCATTTCATGAAACCAACATTACTTCTGATACCAAAATCAGAAAAAGACATTAAAAAAAAAAAAAAAAGAAATCTACAGCCCAATATCACTAATGAACATTAATGCAAAAATCATCAACAGAATACTAGAATATGTAATTCACACATTAAAAAATCATTCATCATTACAAGTAGAATTATCCTAGGGATGCAAGGAAAGTTCAACATAAGCAAATTAAATAATATGAGGCATTATAGTAACAGAATGAAGGAAAAAAAAATGATCATTTCAATTGGCACTGAAAATGTATTTGATAAAATTCAATATTCCCTGTTAGTTAAAAAACCCTTATAAAGTTGAGTATAGTGGAAACATACCTCAATATAATATAAGCAATATATGACAGACCCACAGCTAGCATCCTATAGAATGGGAAAAAACAGAAAACTTTTCCCCTAATACCTGGAATACAACAATGATGTCCACTGTCACCACTGTCATTCAACAGTGGTGGAAGTTTTACCCAGAGCAATCAGTCCAGAGAAACAAATAAAAGACATATGAATTGAAAATGAAAAAGTCCAATTGCCCTCTTTGGAGATGATATGATATTATATTTTGAAGAAAAAGTAAAACTTCAACAAAAAAAACTATTAAAACTGAAAAAAATTAGTAATATTTCAGGATACAAAATCAATACACAAAAATTAGTAGCATTTTTATATGGTGATATCAACCATTCTGAAAAAGAAATGAAAAAGTAATCCTGTTTAAAATAGCTACAAATAAAATGAATAAGAATTCACTTATTCAAAGAAGTGAAAGGCCTCTACAATAAAAATTATGAAATAATGTTGCAAGATGTGGAATAGAATGCAAAGAAATGAAAAATATTCAATTTTCATGGATTGGAACAATTAATATTGTTAAAATATTCATACTATCCACATCAATCTACGGATTTAATAAAAACCCCACCAAATACAAATGACATTCTTCACAGAAAGAGAAAAAAAAAATCCTAAAATTCATATGGAATAACAAGAATACCCAGAATAGTCAAAGCTAATCTAAGCAAAAACAAAACAAAACAAAACAAAACAAAACAAAACAAAACTGGAGTATCCACATTACCTGACATTAAGTTATACTTCAGAGCTATAGTAACCAAACAGTAAAGTACTGGACAAAAACAGACACAGAACAGTGCAAGAAAATAAATAACCCAGAAATATATCCATACATCTACAGTGACTTTTGTTTTTAGAACGTTTCCAAGAACATAAATTGTGGAAATGACCATCTCTTCAATAAATGGTGCTGGGGAAACTGGATATCTATATGCAGAAGAATGAAACCATACCCCTATGTCTCACCATATACAAAAAACAAATCAAAATGTATTAATTACTTAAATCTAAGTCCTCAAACTAGGGAACTACTAAAAGAAAACATTGGAGAAACTCTTCAGGACTTTGATCTTGGCAAACACTTATTGGACAAAACCCACAGGCATAGGCAATCAAAGTAAAAATGGAAAGATGAAAGTACATCAAGTTAATAGGCTTTTGCAAAGCAAAGGAAACAATCACCAAATTTAAGAGAAACCCCTCATAAGAGGGATAATTTATTTGCAAACTACCCAACTGATAAGGGATTAATAAACAGAATATAAGAGGAGCCTAAACAACTCTCTCTATAAAAAAAAAAAAAAAAAAACTAATAATTCAATCAAAAACTGGACAAAAGTTCTGAATAGGCATCTCTCAAAATAAGACACACAAATAGCAAAAAGATATATTAAAAGGTGTTCAATATAATTACTCATCAAAGAAACACAAATTAAAACTACCATGAAATATTGTCTCACCCTAGTGAAAAGGGCTTATATTCAAAATACAGGCAATAACAAATGCAGGTGAAAACATGGAGGAAAAGGAACACTCATATGATGTTGCTAAGAATGTAAATTAGTACAATCACTATGGAGAACAGTTTGGAGTTTCCTTAAAATACTATAAATAGAGCTTCCATATAATCCAGCAATCCTGTCAGAGGCATTTGAACCAGAACTACTCCATCTTGAAAAAAGAGTGAGAAAAATAAGGCTGAGACCTACTGGACTACATTGCCAGGAGTTTAAAGCATTCTTAGGGTGATATAGAAGATCAGCACAAGATGCAAGTCACAAAGATCTTGCTGATGAAATAGCATGTGGTAAAGAAGCTGGCTGAATCCCACCAAAATCAAGGTGGTAGTAAAAGTGACCTCTGATCATTCTCCCAGCTCATTATACACTAATTATAATATATTAATATGCTGAAAGACACTCCCACCAGTGTCATGAGTTTACAAATGCCATGGCAATGTCAGGAAGTTACTCTATATGGTATAAAAAAGGGAGGAACTCTCAGTTCCAGGAATTGTCCACTTGTTTCCCAGAAAACTCATGAATAATCCACCCGTTGTGTAGAGTATAATCAAGAAATAACTATAAAATTAGCCAAACTGCAGCCCTTGGGGCTGCTCTGCCTATGGAGTAGCCATTCTTTATTTCTTTACTTTCTTACTAAACTTGATTTCACTTTACTTTATTGATTTGCCTTGAATTAGTTCACATGGGAGATCCCAGAATCCTCTCTCAAGGTCTGGATCAGGACCTCTTTCTGGTAACAATCCCACTTCTATGTAAATGCCGAAAGAAAGGAAATCAGTATGTTGAAGAGATGTCTGAAACCTTATGTTTTTTTGCAGCACTATTCACAATAGCCAAGATTTATGAGCTGCTTTTGTCCATTAAGAGATGAATGGATGAAGAAAACATGGTACATATACAGAATGCAGCACTATTCTACTATAGAAAAGAATGAGATCCTGCCATTTGCAATAAAAGAGATGGGACTGGAGGTCATTTTGTAAAGTAAAATAAGCCAGGCACAGAAAGAAAAATGTCACATGTTCTCACTCATCTGTGGGTGCTAAGATTTACAACAATTGAACTCCTGAAAATAAAGAGTAGAATGAGGATTTCCAGAAGATGGGAAAAATAGTCAGGAATGGGTGAAGGGGTATATGGAGAAATAGCTAATGGGTACATAAAATAGAGTAAATAAGACCTAGTATTTGCTAGCACAACTGAATGGCTACAGTGAAAAATAATTTAAGTATACATTTAAAAAAATAACTCAAAAAGTATAATTGAATTGTTTGAAACACAAAAGGTTAATGCTTGAGATGAGGAATATCTTGTTTACCTTGATGTGATTAGTTCATATTGTATGCCTGTATCAAAATATATCATGTAATTCATAAATGTATATATACACACTTAATATGTATCCACAAAAATTAAAAAAATGACAGTTTTAAAAATAAATATTAAACATAAAATTTTATAAGGTCAGCTGCATAGTTTGCAAAGATTTTTTTCACTGTCTTTGGGTTGTTTGTTTACTCTGTTGATAGTTTCTTTTGTTACATGGAAGCTCTTTAGCTTAAGTAGGTCCCACCTGTCAATTTTTTGTTGTTTTTGCAATTGCTTTTGGCATCTTCATCATAAAATATTTTCAAGGGCCCATGTCCAGAATGGTATCTTTTAGGTTTTCTTCAAAAGTTTCTATAGTTTTTTACATTTAATCTTTAATCAATCTAGAGTTGATTTTTGTATACTGTGTAAAGAAGAGGTCCCAATCCAATCTTCTGGATATGGTTAGCCAATTATCTCTGCACCATTAATAAAATAGAGTCTTTTTTCCATTGATTTTGTTGTTGTTGTTGTTGAAGTTCAGATAATTGTATGTGTACCTCTTTATTTCTGGGCTGTCTATTTTTTCAATTGGTCTATTTATCTGTTTTTGTACCAGTACCATGCTGTTTTGGTTACTGTACACTTGTAGTATAGTTTGAAGCTGGGTAACGTGATGCCTCCAACTCTAACTTTATTCTTTTTGTTTATGATTGCTTTGACTTTGGGGGCAGAATTTCATTTTATATGATTTTTAAAACATTTTTTCTAATTCTATAAAGAATACTGTTAGTATTTGAGAGGAAAACATTGAATCTGTAAATGGCTTTGCACAGTATGGCCATTTTAAGACTACTGATTCTCTCTATCCAGGAGCATGGAATATTTTTCAATTTGTTTCATCTCTGATTTTTCTAAGCAGTGATTTGTAATTCTCGCTGAAGAGGCTTTTCATCTCCCTGGTTAGCAGTATTATTTGGTATTATGTGTATATGTGTGTGTGTGTGTGTGTGTGTGTGTGTGTGTTTGTCTACTATGAATGGGATTGAGTCCTTCATTTGGTATGCAGCTTGGATGTTGTTGCTATATAGAAATGCTACAAATTTGTACGTTGATTATGTATCCTGAATCTCTGCTGACGTTGTTTATCAGATCTTGGAGCTTATAGGCAGATACTATGGATTTTCTACAAATAAAATCATATCTATTGCAAAGACGGATAGGTTGGCTTTCTCCTTTCTTATTTTGATGCCTTTTATTTCTTTCTCTTTCTCAATTGCTCTAACATAGGACTTCCAGTACTATGTAGCATAGGAATGATGAAAGTAGGTATTATTGTTTTGTTCTGGTTCTCAAGAGGAATGCTTCCAGCTTTTGCCCATTCAGTAAGATGCTGGCTGTATGCTTGTCATAAATGTTTCTTATTATTTTGAGGTTTGTTTTTTCAATGCCTAGTTTGTTGATGGTTTTTAACATGAAAAATGTTGAATTTTATTGAAAGTCTTTGCATCGATTGAGAGGCTTATGTGATTTTTGTATTCAGTCTTATTTTAGTGATGGATCACATTTATTGATTTGTGTATGTTGAATCAACCCTGCATCCCAGGAATAAAGCCTACTTGATGATAATAGACTAGCTTTTTGATATTCTGCTAGATTATTGTTTGTTAGTATTTTGCTGAGAGTTTTTGCATCTATGTTCATAAGGATATCGGCTTGAAGCTTTTCTTTTTCTTCTTCTTCTTTTGCTCTTGTTGTTGTTGTCTCTCTGCCAGGTTTTGGCATCAGAATGATGCTGTCCTCATACAATGAGTTAGGGAGGAATCCCTCCAACTCAGATTTTTGGAAGAGTTGCAGTAAAAAATAGTAGCATGCTTTCATTGAACATTGGGTAGACTTCAGCTGTGAATATGTATGTTCCGGGTTTTTTTTTTTTTTCTGATTGATAGGATTTTTATTACTGATTCAATTTTGGAGCTCATTATTGGTCTGATCAGGGTTTCAGTTTCTTTCAGGTTCCATCTTGGAAGTTTGTATGTTTCCAGGAATCTATCCATTACTCATAAGTTTTCTAGTTTGTGTTCATAGAGGAGTTTGCAATAATCTCTGAGGGTTTTCTTATATTTCTGTGAGGTTGGTGGTATGTCTCCATTGGCATTTCTGATTGTGTTTATTTGGATCTTTTCTCTTTTTTTCTTTAGTAGTCTAGATAGTTTTGTTTCAATCTTATTTATTTTTTCAAAAAACAAACTTCTGGTTTCTTTGATCTTTTGTATGGTTTTTCAGGTTTCAATATCATTCAGTTCACCGCTGATTTTGGATATTTCTTATCTTCTGTTAGCTTTGGGTTGGTGTGCTCTTGTTTTTCTAGTTCTTCTAAGTACAATGTTAGGTTGTTAATTTGAGACTTTTTTAACTTTTTAATGTGGGCATGTAGCATTATAAGCGTCCCTCTTAACACTGCTTTCATTGTGACCCAGAGATTCTCGTAGGTTTTATCCTTGTTCTGATAAGTTTCAAATAAGTTCTTTATTTTTCTCTAAATTTCATTGTTTACCAAGAAGTCATTGAGAAGCCCATTGTTTAATTTTCATGTTATCGTGTGGTCTTGAGAAATCTTCTTAGCACTATTTCTTATTTTATTGTGCTGTAGTCCAATAGTGTGGTTGGTGTGATTTTGTTTGTTTAATTTGCTGAGAATTGTTTTGTGGCTAATTGTGTGGTTAATTTTAAAGGATGTGCCATGTGAAGATAAAAATAATGTATATATTGTTGTTATTGAGTGGAAAGTTCTTTGTTTGTTAGGTCCATTTAATCAAGTGTCAAGTTTAGGTCCCAAATACCTTTATGAGTTTGTTTTTTGTTGTTGTTGTTGATTAACTCTCTAATATTGACAGCAGGGTATTGAAGTCTGCCACTATTATTATGCGATTATCCAAGTTCGTTTGTGGATCTCTAAGAACTTATTTTATAACTCAAGATGCTCCTGTGTTGCATGCATATATATTTAGAATAGTTAAGTATTCTTGTTGGATTAAATGAATCCTTTGCCAGTATGTAATGATGCTCTTCTTTATCTTTTTAAGTTATTGTTTATTTAAAGTCCATTTTGTCTGAAATTAGAATAGCTTTTCTTTCTTGTAAATTAGTAGTTTTTCTCAATTTCCTAACTTTGAGCCTATAAGTATCATTGTATGTGAGATGGGTCTCTTGAAGAAAGAATATCATTGGGTCTTGCTTCTTTATCTAACTTGACACTCTGTGTCTTTTAATTGGGGCATTTAATCTGTTTACATTAAAGATTAGTTTTGTTATGTGACGATTTGATCCTGTCATTTGTGTTTTTAGCTTGTTATTATGCAGGCTTGATTTTGTAGTTGCTTTACAGTGTCAATGGACTATATATTTAATTGTATTTTTGTGTTGGCTGATACTAGTCTTCTGATTTCATATTTATTACTCCCTGAAGGACTTCTTGTAAGGCAGGTCTGGTGACAATGAATTCCCTTAGTATTTGCTTGTCTGAAAATGATCTTCTTTCTCTTTCACTTTTCAAGCTTGGTTTGGCCAGATATGAAACAGATATGAAATTATTTATTGGTGTTTCTTTTTTTTTTCACGAATGCTAAATATAGGCCCTCAGTCTCTTTGGCTTGTAGGGTTTCTGAAGAAAGGTTCACTGTTAGCCTTATTGAGTTCTCTTTGTAGGTAATCTGCTTGTTCTTTCTAGTTGCCAACTATATATATGTGTGTGTGTGTATGTAAACATATACATAATATAATTATATATAAACTTATATAAACATTTGTAAATATATATAATTATATGCTATATAATTATATGTATGCTATATAATTATGTATGATTATATATAGCATAAATATATATATGCTATATATATATATGTATGTAATGGTAGACCTTGGAGAATCTCATGAGCATGTGTCTTGAGGACAGTTGCAGTCTATAGTATCTTGCAGGAATTCTCTGCATTTTTTCAATTAGAATGTTGACCTCATTTGTTAAATTGGGGAAAATTTCCCTGAAGATGCCCTCAAATATGTTTTCCAGGTTGCTTGCTTTCTTACTTTCTTTTTCAGGGACACCAATTAGTCATAGACTTGGTCTTTTTACATAATCCCATATTTCTCAGAGATTTTGTTCATTCTTTTTTCTTTTTTATTTATTTTTGTCTGACTGGTTCCATTTAGAGAACCAGCCTTCTAGCTGTGAAATTCTTTTCTCAGTTAGTTATATCATACTGTTAATACTTGCAATTGTATTACAAAATTCTACTAGATATTTCAGCTCTATCAAATCAGTTTAGTTCTTTCCTAAAATTGCCATTTTGTTTTTTAGATTTTGTATCATTGTATTGTATTCCTTAGATTTCTCGAATTGGGTTTTGACTTTCTCCTAAACCTTGATTATCTTTTTTCCTATCTATATTCTGAACTCTATATCTGCCATTTCACCCTTCAGCCTGGTTAAGCAGCATTCCTGGGAACTAGTGCAGTCGTTTGGAGGTAAAAAGACACTCTGTCTTTTTTACTTTCCTAAGTTCTTGCTCTGTTTTTTTTTCTTTTCTGCGTGGGCCAATATTCCTTTGATTTTTGAAGTTGCTGTCCTTTGAATGAAGTTACTTTGCTTTTATCTTCTCTGATGCCCTTGGGGGTTTGGTTTTGTTATAAGGCAGATTTGGTTGACTGACTTTAACTCTGAAAGATGTCAGAGGGCCAAGGCTCAGCTCAGCACTCCTGTGCTGCACGTTCTGCATGTGCTAACTCTAGGGATTGATACTGGGCTGCCAACTTTGTTTTCTGGATTTTTGGGTTAGGAACATGCTGTGTCGAAGGGGCCAAGGTGTTTTGGGTCCACTGGCCTCAACTTTCTGATGGGGTGTCCAGCCAAAGTGTTTCATCTGGTTGGTGGCAGTGGCATTTTTTCTCACTCACATATTCCAACAGACATGGCAGGACAGTTAGGCACACATGCTATGGCTGGAGTGTGGTGTGGGCAAGAGCCTTTGTTTTCGTTTTCACAAATTCCATATACTCGGTGTTGTCTTTTTGGCTGCAATCCAGTAAATAATGCTTAAAGGTGTCCACTAGCAGATAAGATCTTACTCTACTGCAGAGCTCTTTTGTGTCTTGGCACACTTGGCACTAAGTGCCAAGTTGTGGGGAGGGAGAGATGATCCCCTCATCTAGCTCACTCCTGGGCCTTGGAGGAGACCCCTCTGATTCATGGCTCTGTGACCATGTTTCTTTTGTTTGCTGTTCTTGTCCACACGGTTTCCTCAGGCAGGGGCCACTGTTGGCAGGCAGACAATATACTTGCCAGTTCAGCTCTGCAGAGTGAGGCACTCTACTTCTCCACCAGTCTGAAAACCAGGCATTTTATCTTTCTCAGTTATTTGAGAGTGAGAGCTCCTCCCTTCTTGGGTACCACCCAAGGTAGCAAGTCTCATTTGTCTGTAAGTTGTGGGGGGGTGTTGGATCACCTAATCTACTGTTCAGGTGCCTCCCAGGGGATCATGGGGTTTGCTTTCCTGTAGTGTTAAGACAGAAGAGAGACTATTGGGCTGGAAATTCTAGTTCAGTATAGCTCATCTGACTACTCGAGGCAGCGGTGAGTGGAGTTACCTGTTCTGCCCTGCTAGTGTTCCTGAGGCAACAGGAGGCTGTACTCCTTGGCAGAATTTAGGCAGAATTAGGACTACTACTTCTGGCAGGTGTGGCCTGACTGCTACAAAACGTGGTGGTGGGTAGAGTCACCCACCTTGAGGTCCAGGTGTTTCCCAGGACAACAAGAGGATCTGTCCACCAGCTAATTTCAGACAGAAGCATGACCCCTAGAATGGAAGCTTTATCAGGCTTTGCCTTTCTGTCTACCAATGGTGGGGGTTGGGTGTAGTCACTTAATCTGCCATCCATGTGTTTCCCAGGGCAAGAGGAAGCTGCAGCTACCAGCTGAGTTCAGACAGAAGTGGTACATCTGGACCAAATGCTGAAGCCAAGAATGAGTCGTCTCGCGAGGGCTTTGTGGGGCTATCTTACTGCCCCCAAGCACCGCAACTGTAACCTCTACTGGGGCTTTGGCACTGATGCCAGTGTTATCTGGGGTCCAAGGCTTGCAGAAATCCTCTTGGACTTGAGAGTTGCCGCTGCAAAATTTCCTGTTGCTTCTCCACCGCTACCTCAGTTTAGAAGCATATGGGGGCTGGGCAGGGTGAGGGGTCTGCTGTGGAAGCCAAGATTATTCTTCTGTTCCCAGGCTTGCACAGGTACGTGTGGAGAGTCTGAATCCCCCAGGGGACTCTCACTTACTCACACTTTACTATGTTACTCAGCTTCTCCTCACTTTGTGTTCATTCCAGATAGGCTGGTGACCAGCTTCACTCCTCTGTGCTCTCTGTGTCCCTTTGCTGCCTTGATAGATACCAATGTGGTTTCTTAGATGATTGATTTGTAGGGTCAGTGTTCACTAACCCTTTTGTTTCCTCTCAGTGAGAGGAGCACTCATGAGCTGCTTCTAGTTTGCTGTCTTGACCCAATCCCCATTCCATAATCTCTTATTGAAGGAGAAGGCAATAGGAAGCAAAGTTCACAGGCTTAATGCATTAATGGGGCTTCACAGTTAATTTGTTCTTAAACTTAAATTTAATATATTTTGATAAAAGAAATATTACCATTTCTAGAATCTGTAATTAATAATTATACCTTTTCACTAGCATATATTCCATATTGTATATTTTTAACTCATTACTTAATATTATATAGTAATTTTTTCTCTTTGCTAATAATACATTTTACATAATGTTTTCAACCATTATATATAAAGATCCTGCTTTTGTTACCAAGAAAACAACATTAATAGCTAATGATGCTGTAACACTAATATGTAGTTCATTTTACATTTAATATGCTAAGTTTAATTTAGAAATATAGCTATGGTATGAAAATACTATTACTACTAACGGTATGAATAAAGACAGGAATCATTTTAAGTTTTATTCCACTGTTTTTTTTTTTTTTTTTTGATAATATATAAAATACCCTGCATTAACACTTTTCTCTATTGATATAGGTATTACTATTCTTTCTACACATCTACACTTCTCCAGTCTTCAGCTTTGTGTGCTTGGTGACAGTACAGTGGGAAAGAATTGGAAAATAATTTTGAATTGGCTTCAAGTCTGAGACTTTTTTGGACTCTAATTTCTCACAATAGTCAATGCTTGCCAATAAATGCTGGCAAATTTGCCTTTACGCTAGCAAATATACTATGTATGTCACCCTTTAGTTTGTATGTCTTTCTACTGATTCTGCAACATAAAGATTAGTTGACCTAGATGCTTTTTTTTTTTTTTTTTTTTTTTTTGAGATGGAGTCTCGCTCTCGCCCAGGCTGGAGTGCAGTGGCGCAATCTCAGCTCACTGCAAGCTCCGCCTCCCAGGTTCATGCCATTCTCCTGCCTCCGCCTCCCAAGGAGCTTGGACTACAGGCCACAGGCACTACGCCCGGCTAATTTTTTGTATTTTGTAGTAGAGACGGGGTTTCATCGTGTTAGCCAGGATGGTCTCCATCTCCTGACCTCGTGATCCACCCACTTCGGCCTCCCAAAATGGATACATTTTAGATATGTTTTAGAAGGGTTTCACTGGGATTTTATTCATTTATATTTCTAACAAGCTATTATTTTGTAGCTTATCAAATATTTTCATAAGATCAGAATGAGAAAAAAGACCTCGTGCAATGTTTAACACCATAATCTGAAGAAATCCAGAATTGTGTATTGAAAAACTAAATTAAATAGATGTTTTATTAGAAAGTGAGCACTAAAATTCACTGACAAGAAATTATATTACTGGCTCAGTTATAAAATAAATTGTAGAGTGTTTCTAGGTAGTTTTCCAAACCATGGGATAGATTTATTCTTGTTATTTAATGTTTCCGGAATTCAAAAAAAAAATGTAAAACCTCATTTAGCAGAAATGTCTAATACAAAATTGAACACAGACAGTCCAGAAAGTCCAAAACACAACACAAGCTTATGTAAAGAAAAAAAAAAAAAAAGTCAGTGCTAGAATTTAATCAAGAAACAACATAGAAACCAGAATATTTCATGAATGATAGTGTATTTTATGAAGGGGCAGTGATTGTGCATAATTCTTTCTTACCTCTATCTGATTAGCAGATCTGAACTACATTAGTGGTACCTATTCTATACTAGGTATTAATTAATTTATTTTTATATTTCTAAGGTTATATTCCCTTTCTTTTACACTGTTGTTATTAACTTCTTAGCAATGTGTTATGCGTCTAACTCTACTTTTTCTAATATATTCACTAATGTGTAGAATATCTGGTATCCCCTAATTAAAAATATTCTTAACCATAAAATATGTCTATTTCTTTTTTTCTTTTTCTTTTTTTTTTTTTGTTTTTTGAGACGGAGTCTCGCTCTGTTGCCCAGGCTGCAGTGCAGTGTTGCGACTTTGGTTCACTGCAACTTCCGCCTCCTTGGTTCAAGCAATTCTCCTGCCTCAGCTTTGTGTATTTATGTTTCTTATGAATACTTTCTAAGTTGCTTTTTTACATAGGTACCAAAAAACTTTTCTTAAGTTCATTTTCAGGTGTTACCCATTTTTACGTTGGTTAGTAGTTTTTTAAATTATTCTTTCTCAATAGTTACTGTTGGTTCTCAGTAATGTCTTTTATATTAGGAAATATTATAAAATAAACCAAATGTATTTGAAGTTATTTTATATATTCTAATTATTCGTATTTTAATTATTAGTATTATTATTCAGTAAAAATAATGAAAATCTGGGCAGGCAATTAGTTTAGAGGCAATTGAAAATATTCTCAAATAATTACTTTTCCCAAAGAGCATCAGGTTCGAAAGCCAATTATTTGAAAACTTCAAGGTATAGATAATGCCAAATGTTACTTAAACTGTTTAGAGGCCAGCAAGGATAAAAGAGCTTTGAAATTCCTTTAACATATTCTGTATTATATTGATGCCAAAACCTAAAAGTACAGAACAATACTGAAGCAAATATCTTAAATAAAATATTAGAAAGTAGAAGCCAGAAGAACTTTCAAAGGATTATGCAACATAGTAAATTGGACTTTATTTCATGGTTCAATCACAGGAAATATATTCCTACATTTCAAGACATTAAGCAAATAGAAAATATAGTCTATTAAAAATATAATAGAAATAGAAAAACAGTCTATAATGATGGCAGAATGTCCTTTGATAAAATATAGATAGATATTTAGCTATATAGGTCTATGTCATAAACAAGTTAGAAACAAGTTTAAAAATGCAACACTGGATGAATGTAACCCAAATAGGCCTATTATTACTCAAAGATTACATAAGAAGCTAATGTAATAAGAGAAGTGATGATGCTGAATTTAGCAAATAAAATTCAAAATAATCATTTTATTTGTTATTTTATACATGAATATTCCAAGAAAATGAGTTGAAAAATTTCTAGATACCATATTGAAATGGTAGAGTTAATGTACAAAAATCGTTTTATTTTCTATATACCACAGTTACACATGGAAAAAACATTTATGTTTCATGCAACAATATAATTCTTAAAATACCTATGAGGTAATTTAACAAGAAGTGTTCAAAAACTTTTCTGGAAGTGCATTTCTATTGCTGTCACTATTTGAATCTCTTTACATCGACCAATTAATAACATTGTAGTCACCCTTTATCCTTTGTTTTATTCATGCAGTTGCTGAACAAATTTCTGAAAAAATATGTATGCATCCCATTTCCCATATTCTCAACTATTTATTTGATTAATACTCAACATACCTGAAAAGGTATGTGTATTATCACATTTGTGATATCCTTCCTGGGATTTTTGCAAAACTTCTAGGTTATTTCTTGCATATTTGTAATCAGTATTGTTGTTTTGGAAAGTGGTTAACAAATCACTAGATAACTAGAGAAGAAGACACTATAACAGAGACAATAAATCATTTTTTTTTTGGAAAGGGAAAGAATAGTAAACCAGTTAGGACACAGATACACACAAACATACACACACACACATACACACACACACATTTACATGTTTTCTATTTTCTTGCAATATGAGTATGTTTTTATATACTTATTTGTATTTGTCCTTATCTTTTCTGAACTGCATTTTTGTATTATTTGACAATTTTACTACTGGGTGATTTAACTTCTTTGTTGATTCAAGATCTTTATGTATGATTGATATTATTCAGTCATCAGTTACATATATTATAAAATTTTATACAGTCATTACTTGCCTTTGTTACTTGTTGACTGTGCTTTTTTTTAAAAAGTGAGAAATAACATCAGTAAAATTTTGAAGCTTGACAACAGTATATACATATAGCTAATCTATCTCATTTGAATACATATGATTTCTGAATTATCAAGGCATTTGTATTTTATTTGAATAAGTTAATCCATATGTTTTTATCATTTACTTTTAAGTTTTCACAGAGTACAAAATGAGTATAGTATACTTTCTACTTTACTCACTGAGGAAAAATAATATAAAAATAACATAATGTGACAAAGGAATCATATTTTAAAAGATAAGTGGAGATTATTTTTGAAATGTCTACTGGATAAGGTTCTGTACTATCTGTTGAATACACAAAGAAATGAAATACCGGGAGAAGTCTACTATTCACTACAGCTTCTCCCAGATTTACGCTTTCATAGTGATGGTTGCATAATTACAGGGCTATTACCATATCTTGTCCAAAAAAATTATTTCCCAGGGATAACATTTATATAAATTTAAGTAAACCTTTATTCATCTGTATATCAGTAAGCAAGTAGATGTTTTCATATGTGACTATATATAATTCCATGCTTTTCTTAGCTAAATAATAGAATAACCTACATTTCTTTCTTCTTCTTCTTCTTCATACTATAAAGAAAAGAAATTGAGACTACATTTATTAAAATGCTTAGCAAATTGATAAAATAACTTCCTGATATTTCTCATTAAAATTTATGTCATTTAAGTTACTGTTATGTCATTGATGTAGCTCTGGACAATCACTCTTATTTTGGAAGAAATTTTGAGAGGCATTAGTACTTTGTTCTCTGGGTAAAATTACATAAATATAAAACTGAAAATTTCTTCAGGCCCAAGGAATAATCATACTTTATTACATGGAAATAATAAATTGTGTTATTGATCTTAAAAACAGTAAAATCTTTTAGGTACTTTATTAGTAAATTAGCTAGATTTAAACATTTTAAAATGTATATTTATACTGAATACTTTAATGGATCTTGTTGTACACAATAAAAACATACAATGCTCTGTCAATTTGGAAAAATCAAAGTAAACAGATATTTCTTGCATGCATAAATATTATTTTTACCTACAATGTCTTAAGAAAAACGGTTGTACATCACCTTGGAGAGAGGAGAACAGATTAAATAGTAAAGTAGTGATTTTTATCTAAGGCTTATACATTTTATCACCCTTGGCATTTTGCTCTACTTTCTATCATAACAAAAGAAAATTCTAAATTGAAACAATTTACTCCAAAAAAACTTGCTACTGAAAGAAAGTTATTTTTCTATTTTTTTCTAAATTGAATGCATTTTAATTTTAAAATAAAACTGTGTTAATTTCTACAGTTTCTTTGTCCTCCTGGAAGAATCCTTAATGGTTTCTGTCACACCTTATTTTCACTTCCATGTTAGTATAACTTAACATTGCCTTAAAAAGTATTTATTCAAAATAATGTTTCCTTGGTGGAAATAAAGGAGTTAGTATTAGCAACTATAATGAAGAACAAATAATAGAAAATACTGTTGAGTTCTTAGAAAATAGTACTTCATATTCCTCTCTATTTTTCTTTCACAGATATTAAGAATAGAGCCAATATTACAACAAATAACCTTCATGCCTGCAAAAACTTTTTCAGGTACTGAAAAAAATAAGGTTATTTTATCTTTTATATATATTTTTCACACCAAAGAAAATCTGAATTCCTGGCAAATATATTCAAAAAATTATTATTACATCAAATGACTATGACTACAGAGACTACAATAATAAATACAGTAATTTTTAAATCAGAGTGTCTATACACATGATGTATCAAATAGCTTATTTTTAGTTTTTAAAAACTGTTTATGTTGATGATGTTTTCTATAATAGCATATAGACTTCTTATCTAGTTGATTAAGTAATATGTTCATATACGTGTTTCTATTGACAAGGAGAATTTACATATATGCATACATTTATATAAAATATATATAATATTGTGCACATATATATAGTACATATATATAATATTTGAAACATTGCTGGGTACACGGTCAACCTCAGATGATTCGCCCACCTCTGCTTCCCAAGTGCTAGGATTACAGACGTGAGCCACCTCATCCAGCTTCACAATTAATTTTTTATAAGTGCTTTAAGTTGGATTGCTTGAAAGGCAGACATTGAGATGGCAATTACCACCCAAGAGTTTTACTAGATTTTTGTAGCTGTTAAACAAGAGAGTAAGAAAGCAGGATTGGGCAGAGCTATAGGTGCAGGCTCAATAATGACGTGGTTGACCCAATAGGGAGCCCCCTTCAGAGTTGTTCCAATATGGTACAAGGGAACTAATCTAGGTTGATTAGTCACTGAATGAAGACTGTCCAAGGAAAGAGGTCTGATCCTAGGTGATGTACCTTTTCATCAGTGAAAAGAGGACTGACAGCTGAGAGCAATTTTCTGGCAGTGTCCTCAGTAGTGGAGTCATAGTACATCATAGCTTCCTCCACAATCTACTCTTGTACTGCTCAGATACACTCTTCTTATAGAGTCCGGAAACATTTCTTTCAGCCCTCTCATGTATCACTTCTTGGGTGACACTGAAGTAAGACAGTTTAGGTTTTGAACTAGATAGAGTCCCTGGCATTGCAGCTGCCGTTGGAACTATAACCAATACTCATAGTTTCCTCTATTGTCTCAGATTCCTCTTATGCTCACACAGAACTTTTAATGGTCTTTGTAGGCTTATTGTTGGCATGACGTGCATCCTCATACCTGAGAAATTGAGCCATAAGTCGCATAATCTTTGTAACTCACTGTTGCTGGATTTATTCACTAAACATCAAAATTAGGTAAAGGAGTATCAAAAAGCACAAAAAAATAGCCTACCTAAATGTCAAATACATTCCTCCCTACCTCCTCTTGATAATCAGGTTCAGTTCTTCCTGACAAGATGAAGAATCCGCTTTTTGCCTGCCAGACCCTTGGCACTAAGTCCTTGAAATACTTAAATAAAAGCAGTAGTTTTTCTTGCTGTATTTCCCACAATAGAAATGTTTCCCCTCTAGAATGAAAAATCTCCAAACCCACAAGAGTCACTGCAGTACTTCCCCAGGCTCATGCCTCTTCCCTAGTCTGTCCATTGCTCTCTCCATCTGAAATGGGAAAACTCTTAAAGGATCTTTCAACTGCACCACCCAAAGCTATTTGCTGAATGTGTAACACAAGTCAGATTTTCCTTCTGCCTAATCTTGCCTCCTTACTATAATTTTCACCTATATTGATCCCAAGAACACTATATAGGATGGTGGTAAGTGGGATAATTCCTCAGATAGATAGATAGATAGATACACACACACACACACACACACACACACACACACACACACACACACTATGTACCCATAAAAACTGAAAATTAAAAAAAATCATTTAAAAAATTAGGCCTATACTTGCTTCCAGCTCTTGAATTGTGAATCATGCATTTTTCCTGCTGGGATGCATCACCATTTAAAAGTCTTTGATATACTCTGCAGGGCGGTATCTCACTCTTATAAAATATTAGCATCAAACTGGTGCTTTTGCCATGCATTTGACTGGGCATTCCATTACTCCCATATGCTTCTAGATTTTTTATGTCATTATTGTGAAATACTCAATGGATACCATGGACATGGGTGCATTCATGCATCTTTTTTGTGTAAAGTATGTGCATTTATCTGACATCTTATGTGAAATTCTGTGCAGGTGAATAAAAGAAAATTAAGTCTCTGGAGACAGATGCTACTTAAGGGTCAGAATGCAGGAACATAATTAATATTCTTGGAATATGTATTTCTTCCTTTCAAAAATGGACAGCTTCCCCTTCTATGGTAGAAAAGATCCAAAATATTCCATTTGCCCCCAAGTATCCAGAGTCTCTCCTCAAGGATTGTAGACTCAGTGTGTATGTTTGTTGCTGAGAGGTTGAACATTAAAAGTGGTAATAATTTCACTATTGGAATTCATGCTGTAAGGATACTGCATACCTACCATTACTGCTGTCATACTTGCTTCATTCTGATGCTTTCTGTGCTAACTCTAGGATAGCCAACAGTGGTAGTTGCTGACCAACAACTGGCCAAGTTATTTTGTCCAATTGATTCCTTAGTTCTCATCAACAGTGAATGCCCTCTTTTGGGTATTTATATGTAATGGGATTTTCAATGGTTGTGGTCATTCCTCTATATTCCTCTATATCTGTGGGAGTGGGATGGGGGGAGACAATGAGTAGAGAAGCAAAAGGGGAGATAGTTTTTCGTCATTTGTAAAACTGGAAACATAATGCTTACTTCAAAATTTTAATGAAAATTTGGTTGTTATATAAAACTAGGTTATTATATAAAAAGCAGAACACGTTTTAGACAGTTTTCTCATTCTTCATGGAACCTCATTAATAATAAGTGGTGCACCTGATTAAAAATATAAAGAAGTAATTTAGAGATTAGAGAATTGATAAAGATGCACTTATTAAAAGTTATAGTTAATTTATTAAATACACAAAAATAAATAATAAAATGAATACTTCTTATCAATGCTCAAAGACAAATGTCACGGAGGAAGCTTTGTTTCACAAATATAAAAAGTAATATTTAAAGAAGGCTACAGTTAAATAATTTTAAAGTAATGAAAAAGAAAATACAAATATTAACAAACCATCAACAAGTTACTACCACAAATTATGTCTCAAAAAGCTGTTAATTGTTTATTCACGGTCATTTCATATATGCTTTGTTCGAAGTTAATGGCTAGTTGGCACCTCCACCCAATAGGATTTGATTAGTAGATTGTCTGAAATAAAATTACACAAGCTAACCTTAACTATCAACCTTAATCAAGATGTAGTGAATCCTCTCATGGTGGGAAACAAAATGTATTTCAAAATATGAGTGCCTAAAAACTATGTAAAAAAACTGCATTATCAATTGATTTAGCAAAATGCTAATGTCTAAGCAAACACATTGGTCAACATATCAAAACAAAATAGTTAAGTTGCATATATGCATAAATGTATCTGTCTCTCAATCTCCTCTTTTTCTCTCTCTCACACTCCTATGTATGTATGTCTGTGTGTAAACACATACAAGTATATGTGCATGCATATATAGTACAGATACTCGAGCACATGAATATACATAGATATATCAGGTAACCTGAAATTCCTAGCTTATTTAAAGCATAACAATGGCTTCATGTTTTTGCAGTTGTCTTAGTTTTGTCTTGTTTTGTATCAAAAACAAAAATAACTTTTTTTTCAATTTTTGTACTTCTGTTTTATAAAATATGATTCACATGTTTCTTTTTTTCTTTCTTTCTTTCTTTTCTTTGAGACAGAGTCTTGGTCTGTCATCCTGGCTGGAGGGCAGTGGTGCAAACTTGGCACATTGCAACCTCTGCCTCCCAGGTTCAAGCAATTCTTCTGCCTCAGCCTCCTGAGTAGCTAGGATTACAGGCATGTGCCACCACACCCAGCTAATTTTTGTATTTTTAGTAGAGATGGGGTTTCTCCATATTGGTTAGACTGGTCTTACACTCCTGGCCTTGTGATCCGCCCGCCCCGGCCTCCCAGAATGCTGGGATTACAGGCGTGAGCCACCACGCCTGGCCAGATTCACGTATTTCTACAAGTTTTACATGATTAGCTCTATTACTTTTCAAAATTCTGAGTAAATTTAACAGTTATTATACTTTATTTTTAATCACTTTTTTTACAACAACCTGTTTCAGCAATGTGTTATATGTTTTATATCATTAATTTTAAATTTTTATTTCCAATTTTAGCTAAGTTCAGTGGATACATGTGTGAGTTTGTTACATGGGTATATTGTGTGATGCTGAGGTTTGGACTATGAATTATCTCATTACCCAGGTAGTAAATATAGTACCCAGTGGACAGTTTTTGCAATCCTCATTTTTCTCATATTTATGTCCATATGTATTCAGTGTTTCACTTCTGCTTATGAGAACATATGTTATTTTATCTTCTGTTCCTGCTTTAATTTGCCTTGGATAATGGCCTCAGTTGCATCCATGTTGCTACAAAGGAAGTGATTTCATTCTTTTTTGAGTTGCATAGTATTCCATGGTGTATATGTAACATATTCTTTATCCGGTCCACCACTGACGGGTAGCTATGTTGATTCCGTGTCTTTGCTATTGTGAATAGTGCTCTTTGAACATACAAATGCATATGTCTTTTTGGTAGAAAGATTTATTTTCCTTTGTATATATACCCAATAATGGGATTCCTTGTTCACATTGTAGCCTGTTTTAAGTTCTCTGAGAAATCTCCAAACTGCTTTCCACAGTGGCCGAACTAATTTACACTCCCACCAACAGTGCATGTGTTCTCTTGTCTCCACAACCTTGTCAACATCTGTTATTTTTTGACATTTTAATTTTAGCCATTCTGACTGGTGTGAGATGTTATCTCATTGTGGTTTGGATTTGCACTTCTCTAATGATTACATTAGAGCATTTGTTCTATGTTTTTTGAGGGGAGCTTTTATTCGTGTGTTTGTTGGCTGCATGTGTGTTTCCTTTCCAGAAGTGTCTCTTCATTTCCTTTGCCCACTTGTTAACGGAGTTGCTTATTTTTTGCTCATTGGATTCAGTTCCTTGTAGATTATAGATTCTGAATATTAGAACTTTGTCAAATGTATAGTGGGCAAATATTTTCTCCCATTCTGTTAGTTGCTTGTTTACTCTGTTGGTAGTTTCTTTTTTTCCCTGTATGAAAGCACTTTGATTTTATGCTGTTCTTGTTTCATATTGTTGTATACTGCACTCACACATAACTATAACCACTTGACCTTCATCTGTCAACAAAACCACTCAGTGTCTACAACAAGAACTATCCAATGAAACTCTCTTGCCCCTCTCTTACTTGCCATTTATCTAACAAAAATCCAGCATAAATCTTATACAACTCAATATTCCCCAGGTCATAAAAAATTCCAGTTCATGTAAGTAATGTATTATGTACAAAAACAGACATTTTTAATAATTGAAACATCCTTCTCAAGTTATTACTAGTTTATATTAAGAAAATATGTATCTTTTTAATTTCACAAAGAATGTTTTCCTTATGACTAGAAAAATTTCCTTCAGATTTTCTAAAACAAAACCAAAACATTTAGCTGTGCAGCAGAATGTGAATATTTAAACAGTCTTGCAAGGGAAATTTAATTTTTAGCCTTACGTTGGTTCATCAGAAAATATTATTTGAGTAGTTCTGACAGAAAGAACCACATTCCTTGGATAGAAAGAAGTATCTCCCCGATTTTATCTCTAGGAATTGATACCTTGCTGAATTTTTTTATGAAGAATGAAACTTTCCTACCTTTGTTTAAGGCAGAATCATCTTTCTTTGTTGATATGACTTGTAGTTAAACTAAGCAATGCACTTTTTCAACTACCTTTTCCATCATAAGCTATTATGAATGAATAAAGTGAAAAAGATTTGTGTGGAAGGATAGAAACAAGTAAGGCTGGAATATAGTGAAACCTTAAGATGAGAGAATGATCTAAGAGTGACTACTTTGAAAGATAATGTTGAGCAATCAGGCTAAGGGAAGGTCATGATTCAGTGCACAAGATTGTGTGTGTGAGGAGGGCAGGGAGGGGGGTGTCAAGAGTCCACACTAGCTAAATATTTAGTCTTTACCTGAGTGAAAATTATGTTATCACCTCTGCCCAGGGCTTGTAGCAGTAAATTTTCCTATCTCCATCTGAAAGTCATGATCATTGCTTGGTAGAAGACATAATTTATTGTTCATTACTATCTATATAAAATATAAAACATATCAAAATATGTGTTTTATATTATATGATGCAGAGAACCTCTGCCTCTCTCTGCAGCACAATGGTGAGAATATTCTGTGCATGTAGTTGTGTTGAGCTAAGTAAAGAGGCAAAATGAGAATGAAAGATCTCTGGCAAGTAGATCTTCAACAAGTTGTTGACAAATATAAGTACAAAGAAGTATTCTAAATCAATCCATAAGTATAGAATAAGTGCTTCATGTCATTCTCTAAACAAATACTTGAAAGTTTTATGTGTAATCATTATAGCAGTTTTTTATCTATGATATTTTCCTCTTTTATTTAACATTTTTTATTTGTCAAGTATCATCAATCTTTATCCATTTTAAATCTATGAGATTACATTGTACACAGTTTATTTCTTTTCTATATCTTTTTTCTCTTTACTCACATTTGTTATATTGTAACAGTAAATTTTCAACTTATTTTACAAAGCAATTAATAAACGTTTGTGTGTTTGCTTTACAGTCTAACAATACTTGTGATGTTTACTGACTGTCTTTTCAACTTGGTCTACTAAGTCTTTAATACTGGTGACTGAGCTGCTTGAAGTGAACTCTGGACAAGGTGGAGAACACTTCTGGAATTAGGGTCTGATAAAAACTAATAGTCGTTCAATTTATCCAGTAAAATGGGTCAGAACAATTCAACTATATGGTATATTTTGTTTCCAAAATTTAAAAAAGTCCTAAAAATCACTGTGCTTCTATTTCAGCAGTAGTGGGTGAATGGAGCTACAATCTGTATTTTTTACCTTGGAAGAAACATCACACTCATACACATACACACAATAACTCCTTGAAACTTCATTTAGGAGGCAGACTCTGAGACTTAGTTCTCTCAGCCTTCAGAATGTGTAAGTCTTGCCAACTCATTCAGGATACCTCCTTCTTTTTTTCCCACCAGGTCTTGACATTATAAATGTTATAGACCAATATGCTATGTTTTGGAGTAGTAAAATGATCATCATCCCTCTGGATTAATTCAGAACTTTAACAGGAGAGTTGCGGTAATACAGAGGTAAGAAAATGAGGGTCTAATGCTGTTCTCTGATAGATTTAATCAAATTACATCTGGTGCTTTCTCTTAAAGAATGGAGAAAAAGCTGTTAGCAGATGGAGAGTTGCATATCAGGGGATGCATTAATTTTCTCCACAGTAATTTTTCAGGACACGTCTGTATAGACCAGTTAAGTAAGCTAAATATGTGTATAGTATGTACACTTTTCAGGTATTTAATACTAACACTTATTTATGCATCTCACCCAGAAATGTTGTATTGCTATCACTTTGCTCTTTTATTAAGGAAGTTAAGTTCTAGAGGTTCCATTTCTCTCATTTTACTATAATAACTCTTACGTCTAAGATCAGGAAAACAAGATTGTATTTCCGTTAACTGTCAAATATATGTATATGAATAACATATTCAGAATCTGGGAAAGTACTCATTGGTTAAATTGATGAACATAGAAAAACTGGCCAGATGTGGTGGCTCACGCCTATAATGCCAGTGCTTTGGGAGGCCAAGGTGGGTGGATCACTTGAGATCAGGAGTTCAAGACCAGCCTGGCCAACATGGTGAAACACTGTCTCTACTGAAAATATAAAAATTAGCCAGGCAAGGTGGTACATGCCTATAATCCCAGCTACTTGGGAGGCTGAGGCAGGAGAAATGCTTGAACCCAGGAGGTGGAAGTTGCAGTGAGCCAAGATCACACCACTGCACTCCCACCTGGGCAACAGAGTGAGACTCCATCAAAATAAATAAATAAATAAATAAATAAATAAATAAATAAATAAATAAAAGAAAGAAAAAACAAAACAAAGCAAAACCCATGGTGACATAGAGTCGTTTCAACATGGACTTTGATTAGTGGACCACAGTTTTCATCTTTTGAATCATTATGGATTACTGATAGCTCAGAGACAATGTGTATTATCAACCGAATAACTGCAAATGTTTCTTCCTTGAGTGCATATTTACACAGTTAATTGGCCAAGTCTTTCTTTAAGTGAGAAAATTACGTCACCTGTGGATGTCAGATGATGGTTCTTTGCTCCTGACACTCTAGGATCCCATCATCCCTACTAAAATTAATTAGCCAATTTCAATCATCTCACATATTTACTGTTGTGCTATACAGAATCATCACTGGAGTGTTTTAAATGATATATTTCTCAATCTCATTGTGAATTAAACAATTCCTTGGTCAATTGAGTACATAATTATGAAAAAGTCATATATTATGAATTATATGCAACATTTTTCTCTCTCCAAGTTTTGGAGTTTCTTTCAGTTTATAATACAAAGAATTTCAGGCATAATAATTTCAGTAACTGTAGATTAAGTTTGATTCTTGATTCAATGTACTAACCAATAAAATATATGATACCATTCTCAGTGGTATAAACTAAGATATGTGATCCATAATCTTTGATAACTTTTCTCAAACTCTCATTTCCATATGATAATTCAATTTAATATTATGTTTATTTTCAACTGGTCTCATATACATTCCACCATATTTTTTTTTTTTTTTTTTTTTTTTTTTTACTTTTGAAGATAAGCAAAATACTATGTTATTTACTATGTAAAATTATTATTATTTTTTTTTTGGTCAGATATTTTCTTGCCCATCAAGTGGCAGGTTGGAGTTTAGTGGCTATGAGGAGTGATGGAAGTGGGACGTAGGGAAACCTGGTACCTCTTGTGATTGTCTGGAGAAGGCTTAACCTTAAGTGAGGCCATTACAAAATAAACAAGGATAGCCTTCCAAAGCAAAGATAGAAAAGCTTCTTATGATGAGAAGGAAGTCTCAGAGACTCTGAGAAGATTGTGATATTCACCATTATTTAATTCCATCCAAATGTCCTCATTGCACTTCCCAGAGTCAAGTGTTTTCTTAACTAACTTTCAAATAAAAGTTAATTACGTTACCAGGTAAAGCCAAGCACTGAAAATCCACTGTAACTTAACAGTCTGCAAGATAAACTTCATTTTCACTGTAAGATTTTATCATAGCAGCTGCCATATCTAATAAAGCATCTCCTTCAACAGAAACTTCATTGTAGGTGGTAGAGATAATGAATTACTTCTTTTGTCACTGTATAATGTGAAAAGTCAATATCCTATCTATAATGCACACTTGAATCTCTTTCAACCTAACTATCCAGAAAACAAAACCCAATTTTCTATATTTTGCGTACTGTTAAAGAAATTTCTGATTCAATTATTCAGTTAAATAGAATACAGGTTAGAACACAATCCATTTCAGCTAGCATAAAGATGGACAATTTATCTCATAGCGTTTGATAGCTTACTAAATTATTTGGGTGTTTGAAAAACTTACTCTAGGCCGATCCCGGACTTCTAAAGCCACAGTTTTGCAATGGGTTTCCTTAGAAGCTGTTCCCTATCATAATCAGAAGCTGTAGAACCAATAATCACCCTACCAACTTTGGAGATTTCTGATAAAAATATTGCTTCTAAATCCATGGCTTATGCTAGGGTTTGAATGCTTGTGTCTTCTTCAAAAATTTATAGTGGAACTCACCTTCCAATGCAATAGTGTTAAGCAGTGAGACGTCTAGGAGGTGATTGAGTCAGGAGGATGGAGACCTCATAAGTGGAATTATCGACCTTCAAAAAGGGATGAAAGGAGATAGCTAGGCCCTTTTTTGCCCTTACACCATATGAGGATGCTGCAAGAAGGTTCTCGCCAAACAGTGAATGCTAAAGTCTTGATCCTGAATGTCCCAGCCTACCGAACTACAGGAGACACATTTCACTTGCTTACAAATTACCCAGTCTCAGGCCTTTTGCCAAAGCAGTACAAATGGACTAGGACAGCCTGTCTGCTATAATCAGAAAGAAATTTTTGCTGAATTGGAGATCTACCAGAATTTTACTGCCTTTAGTTCAGTTTGCAAAACGAATGTCCAGTTCTGTCCCTTTGCTCCATTTGACTACGTTCCAAATTTAAGTTTACCGTGAGTATAAGTTATTGATGAAATCTTATGAGATTCTCTAATTGGCACCAAAAATATAGGTTTTAGTGTTTCAGCCTCTTCATGTTAAGTTAGGATATTGAATGTTTGTCAAGTGATATAATCTTTAATATTAGCCATATTTTTTTAAATTTTCTTCCACTTACAGAGTCTCTTGAAATCTCATTTTTATTATACATTTACCCTTTTTCTTGTACTTAAATTATTAGCCACACTTTTTCTGAAATTTTTGAATGGAGGTGAGATTAATACATATGATCAATTCTCTGTACTATTGCAAGGCTATTTCAGGATTGAAGGAATTTATTAAAATTGATGACCTTAAATTTCAGAAAGACTTTTTTGAACACATTTTATTTGTAATATGTGCCTTAGTTATTATACTAAATGCCCTAGAACTTGCTGCCCTATAAGCACTTTTGGGAAAGAATTATGCCAAATTTCAATATGTCAAGCTGTGATTAATCAATTTTATTCCCCCAAAGATTAAATTACTACTGCAAAAGGTCAATAAATGCTAATGATTGTTATCTGGCCTTACAGCTATGAACAGAATTGTTAAAAAATGATTTTAAAAAAGAAAAGTCATTTTGGAATAACTGATTAGAAAAGTCAACTAATTTTTTTACTTTTGTTGTGAAAACCTTTGTGATTTATAACTCAACAGACAATTACTGAGTGACTGTTCTTTATAGGATATTGTGCTGAAAAGTACAAAATCAGTCATACGGAATAAATGCTGGTCTGTATTTTCATTGAAACAGAATGAAAAGGAAATGAAACCTCACTCTTTTGATCAACAATACCTATTAAGTACCTACTATGGGAAGCATGTGGCTGATATTTATATTTTGAGGAGCGTATATAAAGAAATTTGTAGATGTCTCTGGAGTTTAAATACAGTGGACTTTCCAAACACTTTGTTATTAAATCCCATCAAAGTTATAGTATATATGAGAAGTTTTGTTTACTCTTCTACAAATGAAGAAGTGAAGACTCAAAAAAGTTAATATAGTCACAAAGTCACATAGAGAGTATTTTATTTCAAGAGCACCATATTGCTTACAGTCTAAAAAGATACAAAGATATGTGAGTAATGAATTTTACTATAGTGAGTAGATTGATAAACACGTCAGTAGAAACAAAGTATTTTGGATGGCTAGAGAAGAGAGTGACCTGTTTTTAAAGAAAATTTTTTTTCTAATGTGAGAGAAAGCGGTGATTATAAAAGTCAGATCACTTTTGATAAGTAGAGATTTATAGAAAAGCATATGCAAAGAGACAATGATATAGGGGTATAGTGTACAATTAGGTGAACAGAAGTTCTGTTAGAGGCTGCCTAGGGGAGTTAAAAGATAGCAATATGACTGGTAAATTCGGTTGGTTAATTACTGTGAAACAGTCCTAGTATAAGATGCCCATCTAGAATCCCAGCACTCCAGGTTGTTGAATTGACAGGAAGAATGCCTATATGGGTTTCTAAGTTTACTCAGTTTTCAGGCTTATGCTATAGTCATTATTAAAATGACTAGTGCTAATAATGGCTTGTGCTAAAAAAAGTGGCGAGAGATGAGAGCAGGCTGCATAAAGCAGCAAGCCCTTGATATGTGTTTATTACACTCTGAAGCCAAATATTTCCTCTAGTCACTGATACTCTGGGTTTTTAGAACAACATAAGGTAAAAACTGAACTAGAAGATGACCACTGTCAGGAACGGTATGTTAACAAGTAAGTGGTCATTGACTGCAAGATTTAGGATGATATACTATGTATAGATAACTAAAATGGTTCTTCATTCTGTAAAGCTATACTCAGATGATTATATTACTCCTATTTCAAATTGCCACTGATGAGGGCTACACACAATTACCTATGCCAACTGTCAAAGCACACAAAATTACTTTCTTAAGAGCTAAAGTAAAAGCCTTTTTTGCTGATGAGTAAATTGCTGAGTTGGCATATCCTACCAAAGTACATCCTGTGTTGAATGAATGTAGCTGCATTAATATCATTAATGTGCATTACATAATCTGCCATGTTATCCATCTGTACCAAGCTTCCTATAAGAACCCAGTCAGTGAGGTACCTCAGATGGAAAGATCTGGTGTAAACAACCCAAACATTTTTTGATGCGGAAATACCACAACATCCTCAATTATAGCAACTCATGAAACGCAGCAGGTAGGCCATCAACCTTAACTTCTAAACAAGTAGAAGAGACAGAGAACCAGAACAGAAAACAGAGGATCAGTACCTTTCAAAAATTAGATCAGCATCTTAACAACTTCATTTCCCAGTAGAAGAAAGTGGAAAGATAAGGGGAAGAGCTGCCCATGGACATCTGAGAAGTGTGTTTGAATTAGTTTGCTAAGGCTGCCATAGCAAAGTTCCACACATTGGGTGGCTTTAAAAAAACATATTTATTTTTTCTCATAATTCTGTAAGCTAGAAGTCTGGAATCAAGGTGTCAGCAAGACTGATTTCTTCTGGGGCCTTTGTCTTCGGTTTGTAAACGGTCATGCTCTCTCTGTACCTTCACATAGTCATACATCTATAGTCTATTTTGTCCAAATTTTCACCCTTTATGAGGATATCAGTTACACTGGATTAGGGCCCACCATAATGACATAATTCAGAGAAGGCTGGAAACAGAAAATCTAGCCAAAATTCTGTTAATAGTTCATAAGAATGATTAAGGAAAACCAGGACAGAAATAAAATTGCAACAAAAATAAAACTTTCAAGAAACACTAAAACTAAGAGCAGCAAAATTTGGAGTCCAACTGAATATTATGTATAAATGAAAAGGGAAACTAAAACTATTTTTATATTTTTAACCTGGAAGACTGGAAGTGTTTTGATGCTGATAGTGACAACAGGAGGAAAAATAAGAGATAGGAGAAAATACAATTCAAGACATTTCAATTTGCAGATGGAAATATGCAAATAGGTCAAAATTCATTAAACTCAAAATCAGGAGGTCAGAAGTAAAAGTAGACTTGAAACCATGTATATAGAGAAAATAACGATGGGAGTGGGAGTGAAGAAGGATCTTATGTGGATCATTTTGAAAATATGCCGAAAATATAATTTTATGAAATTTCTGTTTTAAGGATCAGATATGGAAAATACGATTAAATAAAAAAGTAAGTACTTTTTTCTCAAAAGGTCAAATAATATGAAGATAAAAATTTGAATTTTCTAAGTTTGAAGTTACAGTAGATTTGGGGAGTCATTTATTTCAAAGCATTTTCTCTAAAATGTTGGACTCATAAGATGTTACATGTAGGTTATAAAGGAATAAAACCATATAAAAATTGGTTTGAGAAAAATTATAATATATACCTTACTTGGTGATTCACAATATGGATTCATATTGGGATACACCATAACTATTAAAAAATTATTCAGTGACACCTGTTAAAGCTTACTAACTAATACTTTATCCAGGACTATTGCAATAGGCACTGGGGACACTGCAATGGGATCTTGCAGTGAGGAAGGGACATTGAGCTCAACTCTGAATACAGCATGGACAAGTGGGAATTTATAGTCAAGGAGCAGGGTGGGGATCGGTGGATGAAAAATTGCTAAAAAGAAACGTCAGGGAGGATTCTGGTTGATTCGATTCAACAACATTCTTGCTGAAGTCAGGCCACAGTGATAAGACATCAAGTGAGGGATGATAGTAAATGAAGAACCTAATCCGATATTGAAGATGATCAGATCTTGAGGATGGGTGGTTCTTGCTAAGCTAAATTAGCAGAGTTCTTTGCTAAAACTGGATTTTACAAGGAAGTGCACAGATGGGCTGACTTACCAGAGAATTCAGAAATCTGATTCAATTTTGCCCGACCAAAGAATCTTTTTCAAAAACTTTCCCACAACAAAGAATGATCTAGTATGATAACCCTATCCAAATGCTATGAATAACATTACTTTCCCAACTTCACTTCCCACTAATTCCTCAACTTCCTGCTCATTCAATCCACTCGGTGCACAGAATTCCTCTCTTTTCCTAAACGCACCAGGAAGACTCTTGCATCTACACCTTTGTACCAATTTTTGCCTGCCTGGAACTCCTATTACTCAAAAATCTAAGTACCCTATACCTTCATCTTCAAATCTCTGTTCAAACACTGTCTTCTCAGTAAGGCTGACCCTGCATCTTTCTTAGAATATAAACTATCCCTCAGCCCCAGTGTTGCCAATCTGTATGAACTACTTGTTTATTTTTTATAGCCTTTAACACTTTCTAGCATACTATATACTTGACATACAGTTATGGTGTTTATTGTTAACTTTTTGTCCTGTTTTTCCAAAATGTGTGTTCCCCGAAGAAAGACATCTGTGTTTGCTTTGCCTACTGATTTATACCAAATATATGACAAAACTAGATACTCAATACATATTTGTTAACTTGAGTAATTTAGTTTTCACTTCATTTATTTTATTTTCAAGACAATTTAGTGTACATTTTTTTTACTAGTTTATATAGAAAAGGTGGCAATTTTTACCTCCCATCTGGCTTGGCATGATCTGTGGCTAAACATATTCTTGTTTCTTTGTTTGCTGTAACTTCTCCCTGCAGAAAGATGAATTTCCTAAAAAGACATTACAGCTTTACTTTTTCTGTTGTTTTTTTGTGAGAGGAAAACTGCAAAAGGTTAAAGGGATCATTAATTTCTTAAAGAACAAGAAAACACATTAGAACCTAGAGCCATTCTTACCCATTATTTAGTATTTTTATACCTTTTAAATAACCTGGTGTCCTAAAATAATTGTACAAAATTTCTCCATTTACATATTTATATCTCAGTGAAACAGCACAATGTAGGTCATTACTACTACAGCAGGAGACAACGCACTAGGATATTGGAGACTGATTAGTTGCTATGCTGTGCTTGTTAACATGCAGACTCTTGAGTGAAGATTACATTTGCATATATCTTTTCTTGTCCAGGATGACACACATTTCTCTTTGGCTGCCTAATACTATTATCATGTTTGAACATTCTTGTCCTGGGAATTAATTTTACACAGGTCTTTCTGTTTGCTCCACTTTTTCAGTCTATTTTTGATTCTTTTAAAATTTATGTTTATATAATTCTGTCATTACCTATTTAATTGTTTAAAGCAGCGTTTTCTCTGACTTTTTTATGTTATTACTTTGGGTTTAACTCCTCAGAGATAATATGGGTAGGATTTGACCATGAGACTCTGTGGATTTTTAAATATTTAAGACTTACAGTATTCTCTCTGCTGTATTTCATAGAGCATGTTTATTACCTTAAACATTTAAAACTTGTCTATTTTTTCCAAACACTCTCAACTTTCTTTTCTACTCTAAACAAATGTAACTATGCAGCTGTTATCAAACATAATACATATTAATCCAACAAGAGATTTACTACATGAACAAATAGGAAATGCCTCTGAACAGGATATATACATATAAATGCAAGTTTAAAATATATATATATATATGGGCCAGGAACAGTGGTTCACATCTGTAATCCCAACACTTTGGGAGATTGAGGCAGGTGGACCACGAGGTCAGGAGTTCAAGACCAGCCTGCCCAACATGGTGAAACCCTGTCTGTACTCAAAATACAAAAATTAGCTGGATGTGGTGGCATGCACCTAATCCCAGCTACTTGGGAGGCTGAGGGAAGAGAATCGCTTGAATCTGGGAAGTGGAGATTGCGGTGAGCCGAGATCGTGCCATTGAACACTCCAGCCTGGCGACAGAGTGAGACTCAACCAAAAAAAAAAAGATATATAATTGAGGGCCTATGCTTTTTTTTTTTTTTTAATTATACTTTAAGTTCTATGTTACATGTGCATAACGTGCAGTTTGTTTCATATGTATACTTGTGCCATGTTGGTATGCTGCACCCATCAAATCGTCAGCACCCATCAACTCGTCATTTACATCAGGTATAACTCCCAATGCAATCCCTCCCTCCTCCCTCCTCCCCATGATAGGCCCCAGTATGTGATGTTCCCCTTCCCGAGTCCAGGTGATCTCTTTGTTCAGTTCCCACCTATGAGTGAGAACATGCGGTGTTTGGTTTTCTGTCCTTGGGATACTTTGCTGAGAATGATGGTTTCCAGTTGCATCCATGTCCCTACAAAGGACACAAACTCATCCTTTTTTATGGCTGCATAGTATTCCATGGTGTATATGTGCCACATTTTCTTAATCCAGTCTCTCATTGATGGACATTTGGGTTGATTCCAAGTCTGTGCTATTGTGAATAGTGCCGCAATGAACATACATGTGCAGGTGTCTTTATAGCAGCATGATTCGTAATCCTTTGGGTATATACCCAGTAATGGGATGGCTGGGTCATATGATACTTCTAGTTCTAGATCCTTGAGGAATCGCCATACTGTTTTCCATAATGGTTGAACTAGTTTACAATCCCACCAACAGTGTAAAAGTGTTCCTATTTCTCCACATCCTCTCCAGCACCTGTTGTTTCCTGACTTTTGATGATTGCCATTCTAACTGGTGTGAGATGGTATCTCATTGTGGTTTTGATTTGTATTTCTCTGATGGCCAGTGATGATGAGCATGTTTTCATGTGTCTGTTGGCTGTATGAATGTCTTCTTTTGAGAAATGTCTGTTCATATCCTTTGCCCACTTATTGAGGGAATTGTTTGTTTTTTTCTTGTAAATTTGTTTGAGTTCTTTGTAGGTTCTGGATATTAGCCCTTTGTCAGATGAGTAGATTGCAAAAATTTTCTCCCATTTTGTAGGTTGCCTGTTCACTCTGATGGTAGTTTATTTTGCTGTGCAGAAGCTCTTTAGTTTAATTAGATCTCATTTGTCAATTTTGGCTTTTGTTGCCATTGCTTTTCGTGTTTTAGTCATGATCCTTGCCCATGCCTATGTCCTGAATGGTATTCGCTAGGTTTTCTTCCAGGGTTATTATGGTATTAGGTCTAACATTTAAGTCTCTAATCCATCTTGAATTAATTTTTGTATAAGGAGTAAGGAAAAGATCCAGTTTCAGCTTTCTACTTATGCCTAGCCAATTTTCCTAGCACCATTTATTAAATAGGGAATCCTTTCCCCATTTCTTGTTTCTCTCAGGTTTGTCAAAGATCAGATGGCTGTAGATGTGTGGTATTATTTCTGAGGACTCTGTTCTGTTCCATTGGTCTATATCTCTGTTTTGGTACCAGTACCATGATGTTTTGGTTACTGTAGCCTTGTAGTATAGTTTGAAGTCAGGTAGTGTGATGCCTCCAGCTTTGTTCTTTTGAATTAGGATTGTCTTGGCAATGTGGGCTCTTTTTTGGTTCCATATGAACTTTAAAGCAGTTTTTTCCAATTCTGTGAAGAAACTCATTGGTAGCTTGATGGGGATGGCATTGAATCTATAAATAACCTTGGGCAGTATGGCCATTTTCATGATATTGATTCTTCCTATCCATGAGCAAGGTATGTTCTTCCATTTGTTTGTGTCCTCTTTTATTTCACTGAGCAGTGGTTTGTAGTTCTCCTTGAAGAGGTCCTTTACATCCCTTGTAGTTGGATTCCTAGGTATTTTATTCTCTGTGAATGGAAGTTCATTCATGATTTGGCTTTCTGTTTGTCTGTTACTGTTGTATAAGAATGCTTGTAATTTTTGCACATTAATTTTGTATCCTGAGACTTTGCTGAAGTTGCTTATCAGCTTAAGGAGATTTTGGGCTGAGACAATGGAGTTTTCTAAATATACAATCATGTCATCTGCAAACAGGGACAATTTGACTTCTTCTTTTCCTAACTGAATACTCTTGATTTCTTTCTCTTGCCTGATTGCCCTAGCCAGAACTTCCAACACTATGTTGAATAGGAGTGGTGAGAGAAGGCATCCCTGTCTTGTACCAGTTTTCAAAGGGAATTTTTCCAGTTTTTGACAATTCAGTATGATATTGGCTGTGGGTTTGTCATAAATAGTTCTTATTAAGATATGTTCCATCAATACCGAATTTATTGAGCGATTTTAGCATGAAGGGCTGTTGAATTTTGTCAAAAGCCTTTTCTGCATCTATTGAGATAATCATGTGGTTTTTGTCTTTGGTTCTGTTTATATGCTGGATTACATGTATTGATTTGTGTATGTTGAACCAGCCTCACATCCTAGGGATGAAGCCCACTTGATCATGGTGGATAGGCTTTTTAATGTGCTGCTGGATCCGGTTTGCCAGTATTTTATTGAGGATTTTTGCATCGATGTTCATCAGGGATATTGGTCTAAAATTCTCTTTTTTGTTGTGTCTCTGCTAGACTTTGGTATCAAGATGATGTTGTCCTCATAAAATGAGTTAGGGAGGATTCCCTCTTTTTCTATTGATTGGAATAGTTTCAGAAGGAATGGTACCAGCTCCTCCTTGTACCTCTGGTAGAATTCAGCTGTGAATCCATCTGGTCCTGGACTTTTTTTGGTTGGTAGGCGATTAATTATTGCCTCAATTTCAGAGCCTGCTATTGGTCTATTCAGGAATTCAACTTCTTCCTGGTTTAATCTTGGGAAAGTGTAAGTGTCCAGGAAATTATCCATTTCTTCTAGATTTTAGTTGATTTGCGTAGAGGTGTTTATAGTATTCTCTGATGGTAGTTTGTATTTCTGTGGGGTCGGTGGTGATATCCCTTTTATCAGTTTTTATTGAGTCTATTTGATTCTTCTCTCTTTTCTTCTTTGTTAATCTTGCTAGCAGTCTATCAATTTTGTTGATCTTTTCAAAAAACCAACTCCCAGATTCACTGATTTTTTTGGAGGATTTTTTTGTGTCTCTATCTCCTTCAGTTCTGCTCTGATCTTAGTTATTTCTTGCCTTCTGCTAGCTTTTGAAGGTGTTTGCTCTTGCTTCTCTAGGTCTTTTAATTGTGATGTTAGAGTGTCAATTTTAGATCTTTCCAGCATTCTCTTTTGGGTATTTAGTGCTATAAATTTCCCTCTACACATTGCTTTAAATGTGTCCCAGAGATTCTGGTATGTTGTATCTTTGTTCTCATTGGTTTCAAAGAACATCTTTATTTCTGCCTTCATTTCGTTATGTACCCAATAGTCATTCAGGAGAAAGTTATTCAATTTCCATGTGGTTGAGTGGTTTTGATTAAGTTTCTTAGTCTTGAGTTCTAGTTTGATTGCACTGTGGTCTGAGAGACAGGTTTTTATAATTTCTGTTCGTGTACATTTGCTGAGGAGTGCTCTACTTCCAATTATGTGGTCAATTTTGGAATAAGTGTGATGTGGTGCTGAGAAGAATGTATATTCTGTTGATTTGGGGTGGAGAGTTCTGTAGATGTCGATTAGGTCTGCTTGCTGCAGAGACGAGTTCAATTCCTGGATATCCTTGTTAACTTTCTGTCTCATTGATCTGTCTAATGTTGACAGTGGGATGTTGAAGTCTCCCATTATTATTGTATGGGAGTCTAAGTCTCTTTGTAAGTCTCTAAGGACTTGCTTTATGAATCTGGGTGCTCCTGTATAGGGTGCATATATATTTAGTATAGTTAGCTCTTCCTGTTGAATTGATCCCTTTACCATCATGTAATGTCCTTCTTTGTCTCTTTTGATCTTTGATGGTTTAAAGTCTGTTTTATCAGAGACTAGGATTGCAACCCCTGCTTTTTTTTTGTTCTCCATTTGCTTGGTAGATCTTCCTCCATCCCTTTATTTTGAGCCTATGTATGTCTCTGCATGTGAAATGGGTCCCTTGAACACAGCAAACTGATGGGTCCTGACTCTTTATCCAGTTTGCCAGTCTGTGTCTTTTAATTGGACCATTTAGTCCATTTACATTTAAGGTTAATATTGTTATGTGTGAACTTGATCCTGTCATTATGATATTAGCTGGTTATTCTGCTCATTAGTTGATGCAGTTTCTTCCTAGCATCGATGGTCTTTACATTTTGGCATGTTTTTGCAATGGCTGATACCGGTTGTTCCTTTCCATGTTTAGTGCTTCCTTCTAGGTCTCTTGTAAGGCAGGCCTGGTGGTAACAAAATCTCTAGGCATTTGCTTATCTGTAAAGGATTTTATTTCTCCTTCACTTATGAAACTTAGTTTGGCTGGATATGAAATTCTGGGTTTAAAATTCTTTTCTTTAAGAATGTTGAATATTGACCCCCACTCTCTTCTGGCTTGTAGAGTTTCTGCCGAGAGATCTGCTGTTATTCTGATGGGCTTCCCTTTGTGGGTAACCCGACCTTTCTCTCTGGCTGCCCTTAACATTTTTTCCTTCATTTCCACTTTGGTGAATCTGGCAGTTATGTGTTTTGGAGTTGCTCTTCTCGAGGAGTATCTTTGTGGTGTTCTCTGTATTTCCTGAATTTAAATGTTGGCCTGCCCTGCTAGGTTGGGGAAATTCTCCTGGATGATATCCTGAAGATTATTTTCCAACTTGGTTCCATTTCCCCCCTCACTTTCAGGCACTCCAATCAGACGTAGATTTGGTCTTTTTACATAATCCCGTACTTCTTGCAGGCTTTGTTCATTTCTTTTTCTTCTTTTTTCTTTAGATTTCTCTTCTCACTTTATTTCATTCATTTGATCCTCAGTCACTGATACTCTTTCTTCCAGTTGATCGAGTCGGTTACTGAAGCTTGTGCATTTGTCACATATTTCTCGTGTCATGGTTTTCATCTCTGTCAGTTCATTTATGGCCTGCTCTGCATTAATTTTTCTAGTTATCAATTCTTCCACTCTTTTTTCAAGATTTTTAGTTTCTTTGCACTGGGTACGTAATTCCTCCTTTAGCTCTGAGAGTTTGATGGACTGAAGCCTTCTTCTCTCATCTCGTCAAAGTCATTCTCCGTCCAGCTTTGATCCGTTGCTGGTGATGAGCTGCGTTCCTTTGTAGGGGGAGATGTGCTCTTATTTTTTGAATTTTCAGCTTTTCTGCCCTTCTTTTTCCCCATCTTTGTGGTTTTATCTGCCTCTACTCTTTGATGATGGTGACGTAGTGATGGTGTTTGGGTGTGGGTGTCCTTCCTGTTTGTTAGTTTTCCTTCTAACAGTCAGGACCCTCAGCTGTAGGTCTGCTGGAGATGGCTTGAGGTCCACGCCAGACCCTGTTTGCCTGGGTGTCAGCAGCAGAGGCTGCAGAAAATAGAATATTGCTGAATACTGAGTGTACTTGTCTGATTCTTGCTTTGGAAGCTTCCTCTCAGGGGTGTACTCCACCCTGTAAGGTGTGGGTTGTCAGTCTGCCCCTAGTGGGTGATGTCTCCCAGTTAGGCTACTCAGTGGTCAGGGACCCACTTGAGCAGGCAGTCTGTCCGTTCTCAGATCTCAACCTCCATGTTGGGAGATCCACTGCTCTCTTCAAAGCTGTCAGACAGAGTCGTTTGCGTCTGCAGAGGTTTCTGCTGCTTTGTTGTTGTTGTTGTTGTTGATTAGCTGTGCCCTGTCCCCAGATGTGGAGTCTACAGAGACAGGCAGGGCTCCTTGAACTGCTGTGAGCTCCACCCAGTTTGAGCTTCCCAGCAGCTTTGTTTACCTACTTAAGCCTCAACAATGGTGGATGCCCCTCCCCCAGCCTCACTGATGCCTTGCAGTTAGATTGCAGACTGCTGTGCTAGCAATGAGGGAGGCTCCCTGGGCGGGAGTGGCACCCTCCCGCCCAGGTGTGGGATATAATCTCCTGATGTGCCCGTTTGGTAAGACCCTTGGTACAGCGCAGTATTGGGGTGGGAGTTACCCGATTTTCCAGGTGTTTTCTGTCTCACTTCCCCTGGCTAGGAAAAGGGATTCCCTTCTGCCTTGGGCTTCCCAGGTGAGGTGATGCCTCCCCCTGCTTCAGCTCTTGCTGGTCGGGCTGCAGCAGCTGACCAGCACTGATTGTCCAGCACTCCCTAGTGAGACGAACCCAGTACCTCAGTTGAAAATGCGGAAATCACCTGTCTTCTGTGTCACGTGCGCTGGGAGCTGGAGACTGGAGCTGCTCCTATTGGGCCATCTTGCTCCACCCCCCGAGCAAACCTTTAATGAGAAAGGTTTCAAGGGAAGAGGAGGAAAGAAACAGAAAAGTAAAGTGAAATAAACCTCAAAAATCAGAAATGTCTTTAAAGGAAAGAAAATAATTAATAAATACAGGGTTAGAAGTTGAATTAATGGAATTCTGGCTCAGATCACTCCGATATATTCTCTCTGTTCCCAACACATAATAGTGACAAGAAAATATAAGGGTAAAAATAGTAGTAACAAGAAGTCATGAATTCTCTTAAAAAACAACATAATTGATCTTGTTTGACCTTTGATCAGAAAATTAAACATCAACTTGACATAATACATAGAGTCGAGGATACCAGTCTGATTTTCTTTGGTTTTTGAGGTTGACAACAATGATCGGATTTTGATTCTTACAAGTCAGAGAGTGCTAAACATGTTCCACTTCAAAAGCCTATTCCCAAGGACAAAAGAGGAACAAAAAGACTTTATGTCCACAGATTCAGATTAGATTGAGAGATCTCCACAAGAGTCAATAATTCTGGAAGTAAACATAAGAAACAATGGAGAAGTTGCAAAACTCATTGCCTTAATTTCCCAGAGAATTCCTTAGATCTAAACAGCACAGATCAGATACCAAAAACTATAAATAAATAAGCATATTGGTCAAATATATAATAACTATGAAAGATCAAAAAGAAAAAGAAAATCTTAAAGGCTACCAGAAAAAAAAAAAAACAGATTATTTACTAATTATAATATTTAGCAGAGTATAGTCTTAATAATAGCAGCACATGTCAGGAACAATAGAGTTGTATCCATTTGTTGGGGGAAAACCTCTGCTCTAAATCTTTCCACCCCATGAATTTCTTACTTTATTGGCATTGAACATATAAGATTGTTGTTTGCTTAGTAAATATGTACTATGTATAAAATTCTGTTTCAACTATTTGAAAACAACAATGACATTGAATTTATAATTTTGTGAGGCATAAATATGATCACTGAAAGGAGAGTGATATTTACATGTGAATCTTTAAGATAGTGAGTGACATCTACCTGTCAATATTGTAGCCTAGTTGTTCTTGCCTTGCCCTTGCTTATGCTTTAGTGGTAGATGACAACGTGCTTTGAAGATTTATCTCCCAAATTAGTAGATATATAAAGAAATGTCAAAGTTGTGCTATAATTTCTACATATCATGGAACATACAAATGTGTGTACATATATATATGGCATATTTTTGTTCCATTGTTTTGATAATTTGCTGGACTCTCCCAAGAGGTAGTATATTCCCTGCATCTAGAAACCTGATTTATTTGCTACTATAGTAGAGGAAATTCATAAATCAATTACTCTTAAAACATAGCCTTTAAATTACCTGCACTTGAAACATCTGCATATTGAAAGTTTGAATCACACCACCAGGCAAAAATTCATGAATAGCGGAGAAGGTTTTTTATGTCCATGTGACTACAGAATTGGTAGTAGAATAAAACAGTTATTAATACCAGCAAGTCTCATGAGATCTGATGGTTCTACAAGGGGGAGTTTCCTTGCACAAGCTCTCCTTTTGCTTGTTGCCATCCAGCTAAGATATGACTTGCTCCTCCTTGCCTTTTGCCATGATTGTGAGGCTTCCCCAGCCACCTGGAACTGTAAGTCCATTAAACTCTTTTTCACATATAAATTGGCCAGTCTTGGGTAGTCTTTATCAGCAGTGTGAAAATGGACTAATACAGCCCCTAAAAGTTATGCATATTTATTATTTATTTTAGTATGAGTATTTTGTGTGTAACTGGCACTTCTTTCTCTCGTCTCTCAATCTCCTGCCATCTAACATAATATGGCATAATAGTTAATTGTATATCTCAGTAAATAAGTTACTGAGACTATTAAAGAGGAAATATAACTCAACAAGAATAATTAACATCTATGAAGACAGATAAAAAGAGTATATCCTCCTTTGAGGCAAGACTTGGTATATCTTCAGTTGTGCAACAATGATTACATTATGTTAGGCAGGAGACAATTTTGTTATTGCCTTAATTTAAATTTAGTCATGGTCAAGTGGTATATACTGATGTCAAATTGACAAAGAGTAAACCCTAGTGGATTTGTACTATGTCAGTTTAGATAGGGTAGGACTAAATTTCTCGGAACACTAAACGGCTGCAGGTTAGTTTCAGCCATAGAAAATATTTTGTGCAAAATCCTCAAAACAGAACTTAAGCATCCAAGAAGCAGCAGCCATATCCTTTTTATACTTAAAAACAAAAGCTGAGCAGGCACAGAGCACCAGCTGCTAGTACCACACAGCCATGTTGTTCTACTATATGTTGGTCTACTGCCTTATCAGGCCATCAGCAACTCCAGCTCAGGGTTTCTGAATCCTGGGCCAGCATGTTCCACTCCTGGGGCAGCTGTTGGGTGCATATTCCTTTAGCTTCTTCTGCTCCTGGGTCAGGTACGTAATAAAGGGAACCAGCTTCTCTGTCAGGTCACTATTTTGAAGATTCAAAGAGAGTCAGAGAGCAAAGCAGTTTCCAGCTTGTTCTCACAGATTACAGTTTGTTTATGCTTCTCCTCACTTTCTTCTTCACATTCAAATTCTCTCCCCTTCCCACTTCTCACTGCCTGCCCTGCTACTATACAAACAGAAGAGCTTTCATAATTGAATAAAGCTAAATCCTTACAACAAATCCTTCAGTTGATATTGTTCTTAATATACTTACGTCTTTGATGAAGCCTGACTAATATAGTTCTAGAAATTAAAATGATTTAGTGATCGTGCCATACAATTAAGGTGTGTGTGTGTGTGTGTGTGTGTTGGTTAGTCTTATTCTTTTGTTGTTTTGCATGACACTTTCAGTGATTTGTGTTTTCTGTGTTACTGGAATGATTCAAATGCTGACATATTGGGGATCTTTTGAAAGATATTGATAATTCATAACCCCTCAAAGTGTTATAGCAGATCATCTGCACCTAATTCATGTCTGATCACTGCTTTTTTATCTCAATCTGTTCCTAGAGATTTGGATTTATTAAATCATTAAAATGTTGGTTGCCAAAGGCTAGGGGAGTATATAGCAGTGTATATTAAATACCGTATTTCATGTAAGAAAGTGGAGTGAAAGCTTTTAGTTGCTGGATTTTAATAAGATATTGGTAAAATACACACAAAACTAAAAGCAGTGATTACTCGCTTAGGGGGACATGTCAGGGTGAGGAGGTTGGGATAGCTGGATTTTTCACTATACACTTGAAATTATTATTTTGATTTTTGCACCATGTGAATAGAACTTCTATGTCAAAATGAAACAGAAAGATGAAATGAAATGAAATGAAATGAAAAACACGTCAGATTGCTTTACTACACACAGATTTGAGAGCCTCCGACTTAAATTGCATGGTATTTAAGTATTATCTTTTATTTGTACGAGACTCTGTTTTACAAAATAACACCATTATTCTAATTTGATTACTGTTACAGATCCGTTAGGATTTATTTCTATTTAACAAAGGGGAAAACTGGTATTTGATGATATCCTCCTTTGGTCTGATGCATTCTGCACCTAGATTTCTTCTCCCACTTTTCAGTGAGTTTTCCCAAAAGCAATTTCCTCACCAAATCATTCCTGACACTATATCTAAAATAAAATAGATTTTTAGTCTTTCCTTTTTTGCTTTTAAAGATTTTATACCTGATATTCTATATCATATTTTATTTTATTTTGTTCTATTTTTGTGTTCATTATCATTACTCCCCCCAACTATGAAGAGTAGCCACATCAAGGTCCAGCCTTTATATGTTTGGTCCCCTGCCTGATCCCCAAGTGCTTAAAAGAGTGCCCGTGTAAAGTAGAAACCATAAACATTTTCATGAATGAATAAATATCTACTTGGTTTAAAGATCACTCAAAAGTGAAGTAATACTAGCTGTAAGTTTAGACTCCCAACCAAAAGATCTGTAAAAGCAAGTACTGCAAATACAAAATAATGAGCAGATAGCTTAATAAGTATGATAAAAATTTATTAGACAATTTAAAAATGTTCATAGGACAACTTTATGTGAGGTAAAAATTAAATCATGTGGCTGGACGCGGTGGCTCACGCCTGTAATTCCAGCACTTTGGGAGGCCGAGGCGGGTGGATCACCAGGTCAGGAGATCCAGACCATTCTGGCGAACACGGTGAAACCCCGTCTCTACTGAAAAATACAAAAAGCTAGCCGGGCGAGGTGGCTGGCGCCTGTAGTCCCAGCTACTCGGGAGGCTGAGGCAGGAGAATGGCGTAAACCCGGGAGGCGGAGCTTGCAGTGAGCCGAGATGGAGCCACTGAACTCCAGCCTGGGCGACAGAACGAGACTCCGTCTCAAAAAAAAAAAAAAAAAAAAAAAAAAAAAAAGGCCGGGTGCGGTGGCTCAAGCCTGTAATCCCAGCACTTTGGGAGGCCGAGACGGGCTGATCACGAGGTCAGGAGATCGAGACCATCCTGGCTAATACGGTGAAACCCCGTCTCTACTAAAAAATACAAAAAAAAAAAAAAAAACTAGCCTGGCGACGAGGCAGGCGCCTGTAGTCCCAGCTACTGGGGAGGCTGAGACAGGAGAATGGCGTAAACCTGGGAGGCGGAGCTTGCAGTGAGCTGAGATCCGGCCACTGCGCACCAGCCTGGGCGGCAGAGCAAGACTCCGTCTCAAAAAAAAAAAAAAAAAAAAAAAAAAATAGATCATGTGAAATAATTCAGGAGAAAAAGAAAAAAAAAAAAAAAAAAAACAGCAAACTTTATTTTTGTTGGAGACATTGGCAATTATATATGTATATTAGGTGCAGATAATCAGAAAAACATAGGGGGGAGTATGATCTATATTTTTCACTTTAGGAGTGGAAACATTGTGAGCGTCATTGGAACCAGAGTAACTCCATCTTGAATAGGAGCTGGGTAAAATGAGGCTGAGATCTACTGGACTGCATTCCCAGACAGTTAAGGCATTCTAAGTCACAGGATGAGATGGGAGGTCGGCACATAATGCAGGTCATAAAGACCTTGCTGATTAAACAGATTGCATTAAAGAAGCCAGCTAAATCCCACCAAAATCAAGATGGTGATGAGAGTGACCTCTGGTTGTTCTCAGGACTACCAGCACCATGACAATTTACAAATGCCATGGCAACGTCAGGGAGTTACCCCTTACGGTCTATCTACAAAGGGGAGGCATGAATAATCCACTATTTGTTTAGCATATCAACAAGAAATAACCATAAAAATGGGCAACTAGCATCCCTCAGGGATGCTCTGTCTGTGGAGTAGCCATTCTTTATTCCTTTACTTTCTTAATAAACTTGCTTTCACTTTATGTACTCACCCAATTCTTTCTTCCATGAGACCCAAGAACGCCCTCTAGGGGTCTGCATCAGGACCTCTTTGCTGTAACAAAATGGAAGGCACTTTAAGAAAATGTAACAAAAAAGGGAAAAGAACTAAACAATAGATGTCACATTAAAAGCACAGATTAAAATGGAATCAATAAATTTAAATGTATCAGTAATTAAACAAATGTAAACGAATGAAACTTATGCTTTATAAGTCATTTATGATCAGATTATATTTGAACTAGATAATATTTGGAAACTATACAGGTTTCCAAAGAGACTAACCTAAAACACAACTATAAGAAAGAGTGAAAATAAAATAGAGAAAATACCTTCTAGAAAATAGTAAACAAGAAGATACCCACCTAAGCATATCCACCTAAATTAAATGACAATACTTTAATGCTAAAAATAAAAAGAATGGACTAACAAGGAAAAAATAAACAAAAAGCATGTCAAAATAAATATTAACAGTAAAACATTAATAAAAATAAACACAGATGGTATCAAATAATACAATAATTCAGATAATATAAAAAGAATGAAACCTGAATATACTTTAAAAATAACTTCCCATTACACAAAGCAAAACTAGTAGGATTACCAAATAACTGGCAATCTATGGTGATAAATTTGTGACAAACACAACTCTATTAGAAGGTAATAATTCACTACAAACAAAATAATTAGTAAGTGTAGAGAAGATTGAAATAGCAATATCCCAAGCTAGAACTAATAACTATAGAGTGTATCTTTCATCCTCAAAAAGAGAGACTATATAATTTTTTTTAAGAATACATGAAATATATAATAATTTAGTCACCTTTTGATCATAAGAATATTCTATTTTTCTTAAATACTACTGTCTGTTTTTAGTGAAATTAACTTTCAAATAAGAAATAAAAGAAAAGAAAAACTTTCAAATATTTTAAAACATAAATTTCCCCTAAATATGCTCTGTGAAAATACATTCACACTGGAATTTACAAAATTGAACACCAAAAACTCTTTTTTTAAGATATAGTGGGACTTCTTATAAACTTGAACTCTTACACTTACAAAAAAGAGGTGAAAGTACTTCCAACACCATGTTGACTAGGAGTGGGGAGAGAGGGCATCCCTCTTTTTTGCCCATTTTCAAAGTGAATGCTTCCAGTATTTGCCCATTCAGTATATTAGCTGTGGGTTTGTCATAAATAGCTCTTATTATTTTGAGATACATTCAATCAATACCTAATTTATTGAGAGTTTTTAGCATGAAAGGCTGATGAATTTTTTCAAAGGCCTTTTCTGCATCTATCGACATAATCATGTGTTTTTTGTCTTTGGTTCTGTTTATATGCTGGATTACATTTATTGATTTGCAAATGTTGAACCAGTCTTGCATCCCAGGGATGAAGCCCACTTCATCATGCTGGATAAACTTTTGATGTGCTGCTGGATTCAGTTTGCCAGTATTTTATTGAGGATTTTTGCATCAATGTTCATCAAGGATATCGGTCTAAAATTCTCTTTTTTTGTTGTGTCTCTGCCAGGCTTTGATATCAGAATTATTCTGGCCTCATGAAATGAGTCAGGGAGGATTCCTTCTTTTTCTATTGATTGGAATAGTTTCAGAAGGAATGGTACTAGCTCCTCATTGTACCTCTGGTAGAATTGGCTGTGAATCTGTCTGGTCCTGGACTTTTTCTGGTGGTAGGCTATTAATTATTGCCTCAATTTCAGAGCCTGTTATTGGTCTATTCAGAGATTCAACTTCTTCCTGGTTTAGTCTTGGGAGGGTGTATGTGTCCAGGAACTTATCCATTTCTTCTAGATTTTCTAGTTTATTTGCATAGAGGTGTTTATAGTATTCTGATAGTTTGTATTTCTGTGGGATTGGGGGTGATATCCCCTTTATCCTTTTTTAATGCATCTATTTGCTGCTTCTCTCTTTTCTTGTTTATTAGTCTTGCTAGCGGTCTATCAGAAAACCAGCTCCTGGATTCATTGATTTTTTGAAGGGCTTTTTGTGTCTCTATCGCCTTCAGTTCTGCTATGATCTTAGTTATTTCTTGCCTTCTGCTAGCCTTTGAATGTGTTTGCTCTTGCTTGTCTAGTTTTTTAACTGTGATGTTAAGGTGTCAATTTTAGATCTTTCCAGCTTTCTCTTGTGGGCATTTTGTGCTATAAACTTCCCTCTACGCACTGCTTTAAATGTGTCCCTTCGAGAAGAACTACAGACGACTGCTCAATGAAATAAAAGAGGACACAAACAAATGGAAGAACATTCCATGCTCATGGATAGGAAGAATCAATATCGTGAAAATGGCCATACTGCCCAAGGTAATTTATAGATTCAATGCCATCCCCAATAAGCTACCAATGACTTTCTTCACAGAATTGGAAAAAAAAAAAAACTACTTTCAAGTTCATATGGAACCAAAAAAGAGCTTGCATTGCCAAGAAAATCCTAAGCCAAAAGAACAAAGCTGGATGCATCATACTACCTGACTTCAAGCTATACTACAAGGCCATAGTAACCAAAACAGAGTGATACTGATACCAAAACAGAGATATAGACTAATGGAACAGAACAGAGTCCTCAGAAATAATACCACACATCTACAACCATCTGATCTTTGACAAACCTGACAAAAACAAGAAATGGGGAAAGGATACCCTATTTAATAAATGATGCTGGGAAAACTGGCTAGCCATATGTAGAAAGCTGAAACTGGATCCCTTCCTTACACCTTATACAAAAATTAATTCAAGATGGATTAAAGACTTAAATGTTAGAACTAAAACCATAAAAACCCTAGAAGAAAACCTAGGCAATACCATTCACGGCATAGGCATGGACAAGGACTTCATATCTAACACACCAAAAGCAATGGAAACAAAAGCCCAAAATTGACAAATGGGATCTAATTAAACTAAAGAGCTTCTGTACAACAAAATAAACTACCATCAGAGTGAACAGGCAACCTACAGAGTGGGAGAAAATTTTTGCAATCAAAAAACAAACAAACAAACAAACAAACAAAAACAAAACACAACCCCATCAAAAAGTGGCTCATCATCACTGGCCTTCAGAGAAATGCAAATCAAAACCACTATGAGATACCATCTCACACCAGTTAGAATGGCAATCATTAAAAAGTCAGGAAACAACAGGTTCTGAAGAGGATGTGGAGAAAAAGGGATACTTTTACACTGTTGGTGGGACTGTAAACCAGTTCAACCATTGTGGAAGACAGTGTGGTGATTCCTCAAGGATCCAGAACTAGAAATACCATTTAACCCAGAAACCTTATTACTGGGTATATACCCAAAGTGTTATAGATCATGCTGCTATAAAGACACATGCATTTGTATTTTTACTGGATTAAGAAAATGTGGCACATATACACCATGGAATACTATGCAGCCATAAAAAAGGATGAGTTTATGTCCTTTGTAGGGACATGGATGAAGCTGGAAACCATCATTCTCAGCAAACTATTACAAGGACAAAAAAAAAAAAAAACAAATACCGCATGTTCTCACTCATAGGTGGGAATTGAAAAATGAGAACACCTGGACACAGGAAGGGGAACATCACAAACCTGGGCCTGATGTGGGGTGAGGGAAGGGGGCAGACATAGCATTAGGGGATATACCTGATGTAAATGATTAGTTAATGGGTGCAGCACACTAACATGGCACATATATACATATGTAACAAACCTGCACATTGTGTACATGTACCCTAGAACTTAAATTATAATAATAAAAAAAAGAGGTGAAAGTAAATGACCTAAGTATTTAGTTGCCAACATTAAAAAAGGGAATAAAAAATATAATATTCTATTCTATTGGAGAAGTGAAGAATATTTATGATTCTTATGGAAAGATTAATAAGACATGACATCTTTAGTTCATGCTTTATTTGAATTCCATTTTAAGAAACCCAAAGAAAGTATAAAAATCCTGTTCTCTCAATACACACCAATTTATCTTTTGTGTTGATTAGTTTTGTATATTGAAAAAAATATTTTAAAATCATATATTAGATTATATGTATTTGTCAGTATGTTTAAATGTTACTGAATTAAATAAGCTTCTAAATATATAACATAACAGCTATAGAAAGAAAATTTTCACTTACTACTAGCGATTTCTGTCTAAAAACTATACTTATGAGCAGAAATTATTTATTTTATAATTTTTCTTATTAAACAATTTGAAATATTTATCTCTCGTTTTCTCCCACGTCTGGGTACAATTTTTAGTGCATATATAATACACCATTTTTCAAAAGCAAAGATGGTATTAAAAATTGAATGATGGCAGGCAATTTACATAGAAAATGTTTTACATTTTCCCAACCTAAAATATACATTTATTCAATTCTCATTCCCCCAAATCGTTGTATCCTATTTGGAGCAATTTTAAAGAAAGGACATTGTGGAAGACAGTCTCCAATATGGCTCACAATGATTTCTGCCTCCTGGTGTTTAGACTCTTGTAACTCCTCCCACATTGGACCTAGAGAGGTCCATGTGACCAAAAACACATGCAAGAAGTGATGGCATGCGACCTCTAATAGTAAGTTACAAAATCCTGCAGGTTTTCACTTTGGAGAATCTGTAATCATAAAAATCTCCTTGACACATTCCCTTTCTCTGTCTCAGATATCTTGCAATAAGGGAAACTATGTCCTGAGAAGCCTTTGCAGAGGCAAGGGAAGAGGCCAGGACCTGAGGCCTCCCCCTCCCACAAGAGCCACACAGGTGAGCTTGGAAGAGGAACTTCAGCACCAACTGGCAACTTAACTAGTGCTGCCTGAAAGACCCTGAACTAGAACCACCTAAATAAGCCCCTTCCAGATGCCTGAGCTTCAGAAACTATTTGATATACTAAAGACGTGTTTGGGGGCAGTTTATAACCCAGAACTGGGTAACCAATACAGTTACGTTTTTAACAAAACAGCTGGCTGGGGTGAAGAGTGCAGGTTGAAACAACAAAAATAATTTTCCCCATAGAAATTTACCTCACCCATATGAAAAATTACACTTGCAATCAGATTCTCAGCAGCAATGCTTTAAAGTATATTTGTATTATTTATTTTTAATTGACAAATTAAAAATTGTATATGTTTATGGTATAAAACACGATGCTTTGATACAGGTATAAACTGTGGAATGGCTAAATTAAGCTAATTAGCATACACATTGTATCACATAGTTTGTTGTGATGAGGACACTTAAAATCTACTCTCAGCATTTTCAGGTATACCATACATTGCTATGGACTATAGTCACCATATTGTACAATAGATTGGCAGAACTCATTCCTCCTGTCTAATAGAAGTATCGTATCCTTTGACCAATGTCTTCCCAATCCCAATGCTTTAAACAGGTGAGATAATTGTATTTAGATATTGCACATCTCATTATTATGCTATTAATATGATAATAAAACAAAATTTTCACTGAGCTAAAGTTAGAAATACTGAATCTTAAAAAATAGGTGGACTCTTTACCAAAGTGCCAACGTGACTTGTTATTAACAGCAGGAGTGATAACATTAACTACCTACCACAATTTCAGAAAATGTAATATATTCAAAAATATAGCTTGTCTCTCATTAAATTTGGATGGTGTATTATTTGATGAGGCTCATTAAACATTTAAATTCTTTTTTTCCAAAAGTGAAATTCTGATGACTTAATTCATAAGGCAAGGTGTTCACTGCATATTTGTGTTTGGTTCAGTTAAACTTAGAACTTGGAATTTAGATTTTTTTTGGTAATTGCTTAATTACTAAGTAAAAATATATTAATTATCTTTGTTTTTACCCTGTATTCAGACAATTCATGTTTTATGCAGTTCTGATTTGTTTCTTGGCAATTGTATCAGTCGGTGTCAAGTCTAGAATGCAGAAATCACTCTAGAACCTCAGATACTGACAAAATCCAGGAAATTAGTTGCAAAGTTGTTAGATGGGCTGTAGAAGCAAAAGAGAAAAGGATTCATGAGCAATTACGGGGCTGGCTCAGCTCTGGGGGAGGGGGATGTGACTCTTGCAGGTGAAGCTTCTGCCTGAAACCATGCTGCCAGGAGTTGCAAAAAGCAATTTGAACTTCTGAGGGTTGCACTGAAACTGTTTGCTATTACATTCAATTCCTATCCTACCTCTATGTTCTCATTGGAGTTCTTTAGGTGCAAAGAGTGTTAGAGAATGTGCTTGTGAGTCTTCTCTTTCAAACACAATACACACGCAAATTCAGAGAAACAGGAAGTGAGCTGAAAACCCACAGACAATAATTTGTAACACTGAAGTTTATTCTAATAGAAACATATTTTTTCTAGTTTCCCGTGCAAATGTATGCAAGCATATAGCAGTTTGACCTTTACTTATTTCTAAACTTTATCATATTCCTATAGCCTCCTATAAATTTGACTTTTCCCGTTGAATCTCAACAGATATACTTACCTATTAAGCCAAAAACAAACAGAAAAAACTGAAAAGTGTCATTGAGGAAGCAAAGCAATCAACTTTGAACATAATTCCTACGAAAAGCATGTTCTTCCTCTTGTCTAGGATTAAATCCATCACCCTTGCTCTGTATCTCATAATCTTGTTCTTCTCAGGACCTCACTTTATCCAAAGATTTTCAATTATCCACTGCCTGTATAATCACATTAATCTTTCTCTCATTTTTTTTTTTATTCCCTTCTACTACACTTTAAATTTTCTGGCACCTTAAAAATTAATTTCTGACTCAAGATGTCAAATGAGTTATACTCGTCTTTATTTCCATTCAAATGTGCTTGTTGAAAGTGTTGCACAAGCTCACATTCTCCTATTGCTTATTTTCATTCCTCCAATCAGTTTGGTTAAGTATTTACACCCACTACTGTACTGAAACTACTTTAGGAAGGAGGTCTACCAATAATCTCATTTATTTAATATTTTGCTGATCTCAAAGTATATTACCATAGCTGTTGGTTCTATGGCCAACTTTCCCACATTTGCAAATTTCTTCTGTGTCCTAAAAAAAACCAACCAACCAACCAACAAACAAACAAAAAAACACTCTGTTGGTACTCTTTCTCTGTTTCCTGATTCTTCTCATGTTTGCCTCTGGGTTCTGCCCGTGCCATAAGCATTTCTCACTGAATATTCTTCAAATAAATTTTGTCTCATTTTGTGACTTGAGGCCTAAGCTTCAAACCCACGTATAAAATTGTTTTGAGCATATAAATAACCTGCATGTCACAGAGATATTACTCAACACAATATGTTCAAAGACAACTTGGGATTAAATCTCTTCAAATCTTCCTGTCCAAACATATATCATTTCTAAATGAACAGCATCACCATTCTCTTAGCTCTGAATACATGAACTTTATGGACAGTTTTGTGGCTTCTATCATCCACATCAATTGATAACTGAATCTTGTGAATTTCATCACTTAATATTTAACAAAGCTATGAATTTGTTAGCATTCCTAATGCTGATAGCTTACCATGTCCTATGGATTACTTCATCCTGTTTTACATAGTCTCCCTGCAGTGTTTTCTTGTCCTTTAATGCCTTTTTGCTATGTTAACTTGAATATTTGTGAAACATAAATACCACCAAAATAAATACCAAAGATAATCATTACCATGATTATTCTTCTCCATTAGCTATAGAAACCATCTGATACCAAGTTCAAATTAATTAGCCCTAAGAATATAATGGGAGGGACTTTAACTTCTCTCTTTTTCCTTTTCTTTCTTGTTATTTTTTTTGGCATGATTTACACTTTGGAACTCTAGTCACTCAAATGATTCATGCTGTGGCTTTCACACATGCTGCCTCCTGATTTTGTCCCTTCTTGCCTTCTCTCTATACCTAAACCCATGTTCCCTACCAGTACCTCAGGTCAAGAATTACCTTTCCTTGGAAAGCATCTTAGCCTTCCTTAAACCTCAGGCTGATAGTTGCTCTTCCATATAATTTTGTTCACAATTCACTCTAATATTTAGTAAATTATATTACAAATTTCTGGATATTGCTTGGATCTCAATGCTTTGAAAGAGAGATTTCATATCGTTAACATTGGAGGCAATTTCATGACCAAGAGAAAAGATTATATGATGGAAGAACAAGTAAGCAAAATAAAACATATTGAATTGATTCGATATACGAATTGAATGTCTGCAAAGTACCAAGCTTTATGCAGGACTTGGGATCCCAGCAGTGATGAATTCAGACTCAGTGCTAGTTTCTTACCTATCTTCTGCATAAGATTCTGTACTCTTTGAAAGCTGAAAGAGGCTTACCAATATTAAACCTATTGCCATTTAACAGATAAGTTTTGAGAAAGAATGAAAAAGTGAAATAATTTTTGCAGTTATATATCCAACTTGTAAAAAGTGCTGCTTTTGATATTCTCCATTTTTGGATTACAGACTCTTAAGTTTCTCCCACTGTAAGAGAAAAGATCTGTTACTAATCCTATAAACTACTTTAGAGTTTTTTCAGGTATCTCAAATAGTCTTGCATCCATGTATGGGGGCAGCTTCAATTATCTTTGGTCCTCTAAGACTGATATCCTTTTAATCAACCGAAATGGCTCTACAATTATCTAAAAATGAAAGGGGATAAGTTAAATGTGATTCTTAAATGTAGAAGCTAAGAGATTAGCAAACATTAGGCACACGTTTTCTGGGATTTAATAATGAGTCATCTATATTTATAAGCCAGTATGCTGTAATATCAGTAGGGGAGTGATGTATACTTTTGTTGTAGTGAATGGAATACAATAATCGCTAAATTATTGCTTCTGTACTTTTTAGGTTTTACAGAGTTCTAAATATTTCAGATGAATAGAGTTCATTCATATGAAAGTCGGGATTTATAGAATTGTATTATACAAGTGTTATAAGAAATATAACATGTGAGAGGGATACTACATTAACAAAACAGTGTACATAAGATAAACAGCTGTTCTTCACCTTGGAAAATAATTTAAATATGTCAACGCCACTTTCTTGGATATATAATGCTAGATGATAAAACACAAATTTCTAATATTGGTAAAATTTTAAGGAATTTTGAGTAAGTTTGGTATACAAACTTTAAAAAATATTGTTTGATAGTTTGTTTTAACTTCACTTTGCTCAACATTTTTCTGATGCTCAACAGATAAAAGAGTGAAGTCATGATTATTCATGTACTGAAGTGTGTTTAATTGCAAATTTTACTTACTGACCTCAAAACAATTATGGTACTCAGTTGAACGCAATTTTCTTTCTAATTACCTGAATAAATTACTGTGTTCACTCTACATTGCTTTTTTATTTCCCTTTGCCTATTGTTTGCTCTCAAACCTGACTGTCAACATTCTGGAGATGCCTTTTATTTGAGACATTTCATTTTCTTTGATGGTAATGAATAGTTTAAAGTGATTTTATTCTGTTCTCTCATATTTGATAAAATAGAAAATGACCATCACAATCTGGAGACCATTATTTATGTATGTATGTATGTATGTATGTATGTATGTATGTATGTATTTAAAGACAAATCCATAAACGCTAAAAGTAAGAATGAGAACAATTAATTTTTTATCCAGCACAAATTCATCTTCTTTTGGAAATTTAGAGTATAGGCGCATATATTTGTTTTATTCAATTAAAATATTTTAGCATGTATTGAATACTTGTTAAGGAATTTAGCATAATTTTTTCTTAATAATACTCTATGATATTGTTCTTTTGGGATGTTACTGTCAGCTGAACCTATCTCCAAGCAACCTGATTTACTAGATAAGAAGTAATATTTTAGAGTAATATAAGCCGTTTCTTTTTATTATTATATTTTACTTTATTTTTATTAATTAATTAATTTATTTATTAATTAATTTATTTTTATTATACTTTAAGTTCTAGGGTACATTTGCATAACATGCAGGTTTGTTACATATGTATACTTGTGCCATGTTGGTGTGCTGCACCCATCAACTCACCAGCACCCATCAACTCGTCATTTACATCAGGTATAACTCCCAATGCAATCCCTCCCCCCTCCGCCCTCCCCATAATAGGCCCCAATGTGTGATGTTCCCCTTCCTGAGTCCAAGTGATCTCATTGTTCAGTTCCCACCTATGAATGAGAACATGCGGTGTTTGGTTTTCTGTTCTTGGGATAGTTTGCTGAGAATGATGGTTTCCAGCTGCATACATGTCCCTACAAAGCACACAAACTCGTCCTTTTTTATGGCTGCATAGTATTTCATGGTGTATATGCGCAACATTTTCTTAATCCAGTCTCTCATTGATGGACATTTGGGTTGATTCCAAGTCTGTGCTATTGTGAATAGTGCCGCAATGAACATACGTGTGCATGTGTCTTTATAGCAGCATGATTTATAATCCTTTGGGTATATACCCAGTAATGGGATGGATGGGTCTTACAGTACTTCTAGTTCTAGATCCTTGAGGAATCTCCGTACTGTTTTCCATAATGGTTGAACTAGTTTACAATCCCACCAACAGCGTAAAAGTGTTCCTATTTCTCCACATCCTCTCCAGCACCTGTAGTTTCCTGACTTTTTAATGATTGCCATTCAAACTGGTGTGAGATGGTATCTCATTGTGGTTTTGATTTGCATTTCTCTGATGGCTAGTGATGACGAGCATTTTTTCATGTGTCTGTTGGCTGTATGCATGTCTTCTTTTAAGACATGTCTGTTCATATCCTTTGCCCACTTCTTGATAGCGTAGTTTGTTTTTTTCTTGTAAATTTGCTTAAGTTCTTTATAAGTTCTGGATATTAGCCCTTTGTAAGATGAGTAGATTGCATAAATTTTCTCCCATTCTATAGGTTGCCTGTTCACTCTGATGGTAGTTTCTTTTGCTGTGCAGAAGCTCTTTAGTTTAATTAGATCCCGTTTGTCAATTTTGACTTTCATTACCATTAGTTTTGGTGTTTTAGACATGAAGTCCTTGCCCATGCCTATGTCCTGAATGGTATTACCTAGGTTTTCTTCTAGGGTTTTATCGTATTAGATCTAATATTTAAGTCTCTAATCCATCTTGAATTAATTTTTGTATAAGAAGAAAGGAAAGGACCAAGTTTCAGCTTTCTATTTAAGGCTAGCCAATTTTCCCAGCACCATTTATTAAATAGGGAATCCTTTCCCCATTTCTTGTTTTTCTCAGGTTTGTCAAAGATCAGATGGCTGTAGATGTGTGGTATTATTTCTGAGGACTCTGTTCTGTTCCATTTGTCTATATCTCTGTTTTGGTACCAGTGCAATGCTGTTTTGGTTACTGTAGCCTTGTAGTATAGTTTGAAGTCAGGTAGCGTGATGCCTCCAGCTGTGTTCTTTTGACTTAGGATTGTCTTGGCAATGCAGGCTCTTTTTTGGTTCCATATGAACTTTAAAGCAGTTTTTTCCAATTCTGTGAAGAAACTCATTGGTAGCTTGATGAGGATGGCATTGAATCTATAAATTACCTTGGGCAGTATGGCCATTTTCATGATATTGATTCTTCCTATCCATGAGCATAGTATGTTCTTCCATTTGCTTGTGTCCTCTTTTATTTCACTGAGCAGTGGTTTATAGTTCTCCTTGAAGCAGTCCTTTGCATCCCTTGTAAGTTGAATTCCTGGGTATTTTATTCTCTTTGAAGCAATTGTGAATGGAAATTCATCCATGATTTGGCTCTCTGTTTGTCTGTTACTGTTGTATAAGAATGCTTGTGATTTTTGCATATTAATTTTGTATCCTGAGACTTTGCTGAAGTTTCTTATCAACTTAAGGAGATTTTGGGCTGAGACGATGGGTTTTCTAAATATACAATCATGTCATCAGCAAACAGGGACAATTTGACTTCTTCTTTTCCTAACTGAATACCCTTTATTTCTTTCTCTTGCCTGATTGCCCTACCCAGAACTTCCAACACTATGTTGAATAGGAATGGTGAGAGAGGGCATCCCTGTCTTGTTCCAGTTTTCAAAGGGAATTTTTCCAGTTTTTGCCTATTCAGTATGATATTGGCTGTGGGTTTTTCATAAATAGCTCTTATTATTTGGAGATACGTTCCATCAATACCGAATTTATTGAGCGTTTTTAGCATGAAGGGCTGTTGAATTTTGTCAAAAGCCTTTTCTGCATCTATTGAGATAATCATGTGATTTTTGTCTTTGGTTCTGTTTATATGCTGGGTTACGTTTATTGATTTGCAAATGTTGAACGAGTCTTGTATCCCAGGGATGAAGCCCACTTGATCATGCTGGATAAACTTTTGATGTGCTGCTGGATCTGGTTTGCCAGTATTTTATTGAGGATTTTTGCATCGATGTTCATCAGGGATATTGGTCTAAAATTCCCTTTTTTTGTTGTGTCTCTGCCAGGCTTTGGTATCAGGATGATGTTGGCCTCATAAAATGAGTTAGGGAGGATTCCCTCTTTTTCTATTGATTGGAATAGTTTCAGAAGGAATGGTACCAGCTTGTACCTCTGGCACCTCTGGAAGAATTCAGCTGTGAATCCATATGATCCTAGACTTTTTTTGGTTGGTAGGCTAGTAGTTATTGCCTCAATTTCAGAGTCTGCTATTAGTCTATTCAGGGATTCAACTTCTTCCTGGTTTAGTCTTGGGAGAGTGTATGTGTCCAGGAAATTATCCATTTCTTCTAGATTTTCTAGTTGATTTACCAGAGGTGTTTATAGTATTCTCTGATGGTAGTTTGTATTTCTGTTGGGTCAGTGGTGATATCCCCTTTATCAGTTTTTATTGAGTCTATTTGATTCTTCTCTCTTTTCTTGTTAGTCTTGCTAGCAGTCTATTAATTTTGTTGATCTTTTTTTAAAAACCAACTCCTGGATTCATTGACTTTTTGGAGGGTTTTTTGTGTCTCTATCTCCTTCAGTTCTTCTCTGAGCTTAGTTATTTCTTGCCTTCTGCTAGTTTTTGAATGTGTTTGCTCTTGCTTCTCTAGTTCTTTTAATTGTGATGTTAGAGTGTCAATTATAGATCTTTCCAACTTTCTCTGGTGGTCATTTAATGCTGTAAATTTCCTGCTACACACTGCTTTATATGTGTCCCAGAGATTCTGGTATGTTGTATCTTTGTTCTCATTGGTTTCAAAGAACATCTTTATTTCTGCCTTCATTTTGTTATGTGCCCAGTAATCATTCAGGAGCAGGTTGTTCAGTTTCCATGTAGTTGAGCGGTTTTGATTGAGTTTCTTAGTCCTGAGTTCCAGTTTGATTGCACTGTGGTCTGAGAGACAGTTTGTTATAATTTCTGTTCTTGAACATTTGCTGAGGAGTGCTTTACTTCCAATGATGTGGTCAATTTTGGAATAAGAGTGATGTGGTGCTGAGAAGAATGTATATTCTGTTGATTTGGGGTGGAGAGTTCTGTAGATGTCTATTAAGTTTGCTTGGTGCAGAGTTGAGTTCAATTCCTGGATATCTTTGTTAACTTTCTGTCTCCTTGATCTGTCTAATGTTGACAGTGGAGTGTTGAAGTCTCCCATTATTATTCTATAGAAGTCTAAGTCTCTGTGTAAGTCTCTAAGGATTTGCTTTATGAATCTGGGTGCTCCTGTTTTGGGTGCATATATATTTCGGATAGTTAGCTCTTCCTGTTGAATTGATCCCTTTATCATTATGTAATGGCCTTCTTTGTCTCTTTTGATCTTTGATGGTTTAAAGTCTATTTTATCAGAGACTAGGATTGCAATCTCTGCTTTTTCTTGTTCTCCATTTGCTTGGTAGATCTTCCTCCATCCTTTTATTTTGAGCCTATGTATGTCTCTGCATGTGAGATGGGTCCCTTGAACACAGCAAACTGATGGGTCCTGACTCTTTATCCAGTTTGCCAGTCTGTGTCTTTTAATTGGACCATTTAGTCCATTTACATTTAAGGTTAATATTGTTATGTGTGAACTTGATCCTGTCATTATGATATTAGCTGGTTATTCTGCTCATTAGTTGATGCAGTTTCTTCCTAGCATCGATGGTCTTTACATTTTGGCATGTTTTTGCAATGGCTGGTACTGGTTGTTCCTTTCCATGTGTAGTGCTTCCTTCAAGGTCTCTTGTAGGGCAGACCTGTTGGTGACAAAATCTCTAAGCATTTGCTTATCTGTAAAGGATTTTATTTCTCCTTCACTTATGAAACTTAGTTTGGCTGGATATGAAATTCTGGATTGAAAATTCTTTTCTTTAAGAATGTTGAATATTGGCCCCCACTCTCTTCTGGCTTATAGAGTTTCTGCCGAGAGACCTGCTGTTAGTTTTATGGGCTTCCCTTTGTGGGTAACCTGACCTTTCTCTCTGCCTGCCCTTAACAGTTTTTCCTTCATTTCATCTTTGGTGAATCTGATAATTATGTGTCTTGAAGTTGCTCTTCTTGAGGAATATCTCTGTGGTGTTCTCTGTATTTCCTGAATTTGAATGTTGACCTGCCTTACTAGGTTGGGGAAGTTCTCCTGGATGATATCCTGAAGAGTGTTTTCCAACTTGGTTTCATTTTCCCCCTCACTTTCAGGAACCCCAATCAGATGTAGATGTGATCTTTTTACATAATCCCATACTTCTTGCAGGTTTTGTTCATTTCTTTTTCCTCTTTTTTCTTGAGACGTCTCTTCTCTCTTCATTTCATTCATTTGATCCTCAATCGCTAATACTCTTTCTTCCAGTTGATCAAGTCAGTTACTGAAACTTGTGCATTTGTTACGTATTTCTCGTGTCATGGTTTTTATCTCTGTTAGTTCGTTTATGGCCTTCTCTGCATTGATTATTCTATTTATCCATTCTTCCATTCTTTTTTCAAGCTTTTAGTTTCTTTGCGCTGGGTACATAATTCCTCCTTTAGCTCTGAGAAATTTAATGGATGAAGCCTTCTTCTCAACTCGTCAAAGTCATTCTCCATCCAGGTTTGAGCCGTTGCTGGTCATGAGCTGCATTCTTTTGTAGGGGGAGATGCGCTCTTATTTTTTGAATTTTCAGCTTTTCTGCCCTTCTTTTTCCCCATCTTTGTGGTTTTATCTGCCTTTGGTCTTTGATGATGGTTATGCACTGATGGGGTTTTGGTGTGGGTGTGCTTCCTGTTTGTTAGTTTTCTTCTAACACTCAGGACCCTCAACTGTAGATCTGTTGGAGATTGCTTGAGGTCCACTCCAGACCCTGTTTGCCTGGTTATCAGCAGCAGAGGCTACAGAAGATAGAATATTGCTGAACAGTGATTGTTCCTGTCTGATTCTTGCTTTGGAAGCTTTGCCTCAGCGGTGTACCCCTCCGTGTGAGGTGTAGGGTGTTGGTCTGCTCCTAGTGGGGGATGTCTCCCAGTTAGGCTACTCAGTGGTCAGGGACCCACTTGAGCAGGCAGTCTGTCCATTCTCAGATCTCAACCTCCGTGTTGGGAGAGCCACTGCTCTCTTCAAAGCTGTCAGACAGGGTCGTTTGCATCTGCGGAGGTTTCTGCTGCCTTTTTTGTTTGTTTGTTTAGCTGTGCCCTGTCCCCAGAGGTGGAGTCTACAGAGACAGGCAGGCCTCTTTGAGCTACTGTGGGCTCCACCCAGTGTGGGGAAAAGAAAGAGATCAGCTTGTTACCATGTCTATATAGAAGGAAGTAGACATAAGTGACTCCATTTAGTTCTGTATTTGAGATGCTGTTAATCTGTGACCCTACCCCCAACTTTGTCCTTGCAAGAGACATGTGCGAAGGTGATTTAAGGTTAAAAGGATATTGGGCTGTGCAGGATGTGTCTTTGTTAAACAAGTACCTGAAGGCAGCTTGCTGATTAAGAATCCTGCCCCTCCCTGGGCAATGGAACATCTCCGGGTAAAACCCATTGTGTGCTTTGTTTACTGAGCAAGGAGAAAACTGCCTTTAGGAATAAGGTGGGGCTTGCTGGAGCAATACTGCTAAAAGGTTTATGGAGATGTTCACATACGCATCTCAAGGCACAGCATTTTCCTTTTGACTTATTCATGTTACAGGGATTTTTGTTCTTATGTCTTACTGCTGATTTCCCCCCTACAATGACCCTATTTTCTAGCTACTCCCTTATTTTTTAGATGATAAAGATAATTATCAATAAATACTAAGGGAACTCAGAGGCCGGTGCCAGTGTCGGTCCCCTGGTCCGACAGCACTGGTCCCCTGGGCCCTGCTTTTCTTTCTCTATACCTTGTCTCTGTGTATTATTTCCTTTTCTCAAGTCTCTCGTCCCACCTAATGAGAAGCACCCACAAGTGTGGAGGGGCAGGCCACCCCCTCAACCCAGTTCAAACTTCCTAGCGTCTTTGTTTACCTACTTAAGCCTCAGCAATGGTGGGTGCCCCTCCCCCAACCTTGCTGCTGCCTTTCCCTTAGATCGCAGACTGCTGTGCTAGCAATGAGGGAAGCTCTGCGGGCATGGGACCCTCCTGGCCAGGTGTGGGATATAATCTCCTGGTGTGCCATTTGCTAAGACCCTTGGTAAAGTGCGGTATTGGGGTGGTAATTACCCTATTTTCCAGGTGTTGTGTGTCTCAGTTCCCCTGGCTAGGAAAAGGGATTCCCTTCCCCCTTGCACTTTCCAGGTGAGGTGATGCCTCCCCCTGCTTCAGTTCATGCTGGTGGGGCTGCAGCAGCTGACCAACACCGATTGTCCGGCACTCCCTAGTGAGATGAACCCATTACCTCAGTTGAAACTGCAGAAATCACCCATCTTCTGTGTCGCTCACACTGGGAGCTGGAGACTGGAGTTGTTCCTATTAGACCATCTTGCTTTGCCCCTTCAATATAAGCCATTTCTTAATGGTCTGCTAATAACTACCTAAATGAAGAGAAGGGGAAATTAAAACAGGTTTCAGTATCTGGGTGTATATTTTTTACACAAAATACTTGTCAGGATTGTCACATGTAGGAAAAAGGTTAAATTTATGGTGAATACGTTCATATACTATGTAAAGTCAAAATAACTTTTACTGGTCCGAATAAGTTGGTCATATAATGTATATGTAGAGTAAATGTTTTTCAATTTGGAGTATTACTAAACATTTTTACCCTAGCTGAGATGAAGCATATGTAAATATGTCTTCTGCATATTTGTGAAGATAGTTTTAGAAGAAAATGAAGAAACTATTGTCACATTCTCAATGAAAATAAATAAATGAGTCATAGGCTTGCTTCTGATTTACAAAATGAGGCACCAAAAATGTCTATAACCTGATTAGGGAATAAAACAAATATCATACATAGGTAATAACATATTAAGACTCAACTTGTTCCTCATATGTGAACATTCAAGTAATATTTCAAGAGAATCCATTGCAATCATATGTGTCTAGTCACACACAACTATGTGGTGGAAAATTCTTGGGCTGAGAGAAGATGCAACCCTGAAGGAGGGTAGGAGAAAATAAGAAGCAGTTGATTTTTTCAGCCAGTCAACAAATTTGATTCTTTTCTCATTTTAATGGTTTTTGTATTAAGAATGCTTATTTTTTATGAATCATATGGATAAAGTAAGACAATTCTAATTTGAGTTGTTTTAACTTATGTCAGCTATCTTAATCTTCAGTTGCATCAGTCTTAAAATTATAATCCAATAACCTAGAAATGTTAATTCAAAAAAATCCATTATGACATATAAACAACCCTATTCAGAGCAATTGAATGAAAAGAAAGGAAGAAAAGGAAAGAAATTGAAGTCAAAAACATACAAAATGCAGAAATGAGAAAAATTTTTGTAGAATGATATTCACTATAGAGTTATTTATTTAAAAATATATAGAAGCAATCAAGGTGCCCCAAAATAGGAAATACTAAGTAGATAACATATGATACAACCATTACATAAATTTATATGCAAATTAAAAATACGTTCTGATTTAATGATGTCTGAAGCTTTTCAGAGTTTAGTGGTAAATTAAACATGGATAAATAATGGGCAGAGTAATATAAAACTATAAGAAAGCACGGCTTTTTATTATTTTTTGCTTTTTAATAGATGTTTACATTTTAAAATATATCTATGTTAACAGAAGAGTTGTGAAGAAAGTACAGAAAGATCATATTTGCCCTATACCTAGTTCTTAGGGAGATAAGACAGATAAAGATAAATAATGTAGGAAAAAAACTGGTACAGAGAAAATCTACTTCTATATAGTGGGGAGTAAAAGTACACATTTATCTCTGAAAGAGAGTGACTATTTTTAAATGCATTATTAGTATTTAAAATTTGGACTGTGGAAACTCACCTACTTAGAGACAGGGAATTTTATTTTATTTTATTTTATTTTATTTTATTATTATTTTTTGAAGCAGTCTCCCTCTGTCGCCCAGGCTGGAGTGCCATGGCATGATCTCAGCTCACTGCAACCACTGCCTCCTGGGTTCAAGCGTTCTCCTGCTTCAGCCTCTCAAGTAGCTGGGATTACAGGAGGATGCCACAACACTGGGCCAATGTTTGTTCTTTTTAATAAAGACACAGTTTCATCATGTTGGCCAGGCTGCTCTCAAACTCGTGGCCTCAAGTGATAAGCCCACCTCGGCCTCCCAAAGTGCTGGGATTACAGACATAAACCACCATGCTCAGCAGATAATATTTTATAAACAATAGAATCCCCTTTATAGTCCAAATTTTGTTGAAAATAATTTTAGCAGTCAAATTTCAGTGTGTTGCCATAATCACAGTACCCGAAAATATATTGTCTTTATCTCTCACCATATCATTAAGTGTATACAAGCTGTTAATTAGACAAATGTCATCATATTTTTCCCTTTTTACATTTAAAACATAGATTTCAAAATAATTCATATGATCAAAGTAGGATATATGAATTTATTTCCTATATTGTTTCCAGATTTAGCTTTTATCTCCATCTCCCATTTTTTTCTCCTATCACATGAAAACTTTGTCATCATGCAATTATGTAGTCAAAAATTGACGTTTAGGATATATCACAGAAGATCAAGAAAAATGAATACATGGTTTAAGTGTTTTGTTTTCTTTTTCCATTTCTTACTTTGACATACTCTGTGTGTTTATAGCCTCTATTGTAATGTTTGATAGCACATCACCATGTCCCTTTGGTAAAATTAAACAAAACACAGTAACTGAAGGTATAATTCTGTTTAATCACTGCAATAGATGTCTGCTGTGTACTTAATAGGTACTCTCAGTTATTCTAAATCCTGATATAAAAGTAAATAAAACATTGTTTCTAACATAGAGGACGTCACAGCCTAAAGGGGAAATGAAATAGGATTGTACTTCTTCCTGACATTTTCATTCATCTTATCTTCATTATGGGAGCCCTTGATAACTCCCTGCAGTGTGTTTGTTCTTAGAAGTAATCCAGAGGTGAATTAGAAGGCATTTAACTAGCTAAAGGCTCATATTCTGTTGCTCCTTATGATATTCTTGCTATTAGTAAGAATTGAACCTAGCAGTCCAATTTTAGTGACTGAGCTCACACTTTGCTCCCGGATTCTACCCCTAATGTATCTCAGCTGTTGACCGGGAGCTCTAACTTGACATTATTTAATGAATTCTGTGCTTGATAACCTCCCTGTTACCCCAGACTCCTACAAAAGATGTTCTAACCTTTCCCTTACTGGTATGCTAGAATTTTGCTTCCTTACCTTGCCCTGTTGCTGGGACCCTACTTAAACTTACTGATCTCCCAGTTAGGAGCCACTTTTCTGCCAAGCGGGGGCCTCAGGGAAGAATGCTTGTCTTTCTTACTATTCTTTGTAGCACTGAAATTTAGTATAGGTCCTAGAAAAGCATAACGATCCAAAGTTTTTTATTAAATTTTTAACACAAACTAAACCTTGCAATTATTCATTTTTCTCTTTTCCCTCATTGTGCTGTCTGTCCAGACCTCAAAAGCATATTGTTACATGCTAACAAGTATACTTTCTATCACATACTTGTTTTCATTTTCTATACTTTATCTTCTTCCAGGTTTTTCTGGTTTCTCTATCTACATAATATATGTCATTTTTACTTTTTTGCAACTCTCAACTTGTTCTCCTTCTATAAACACCTGAATGTCTCTCATTAATGTTATAGCTTCACCAGGGAATTACATGAGGACAATATTAAGATGCTAATAATTCCAGGAAGAATGGATATTTTAGAACAGCATAATGTGTGATAATTATTCCTGAAGATGTCAGAGAAGATATCATATAAAAGATGTTTTGAAAGCTTGAGAGGGCATTTTCCAGTTGGTTAGCAGAAGGATAGTTAACTTGGCTCTAAAGAAAAGCTCTCAGACACATGTGAAAAAAGACTATGATCAGGTTACAATAATTATTTTTGTATAGCTACAATGTGGAAATAATTCTGGAGAGTGTGAGGAGTTGGAACTGTGTATTAGGCTAAGACTGTGAAGAACTTGTTGTAAAATGAAAACAGATTTGAACTTTGTCCTTTGGTAAATGCTTTTATTATGAGAGATTAAAAGGATAAAATCTGTGTTTTAGAACAATGCTGCTC
>NC_045455.1:46679161-46719677 GCF_002776525.5 Piliocolobus tephrosceles | reverse complement strand
GTACCTCAAAATAATAAGAGCTATTTATGACAAACCCACAGCTAATATCATACTGAATGGGCAAAAACTGGAAAAATTCCCTTTGAAAACTGGCACAAGACAGGGATGCCCTCTCTCACCACTCCTATTCAACATAGTGTTGGAAGTTCTGGCTAGGGCAATCAGGCAAGAGAAAGAAATCAAGGGTATTCAGTTAGGAAAAGAAGAAGTCAAATTGTCCCTGTTTGCAGATGACATGATTGTGTATTTAGAAAACCCCATCATCTCAGCCCAAAATCTTCTTAAGCTGATAAGAATTTTCAATAGAAGATTGTGAATGACATGAATGACATTGAAAATGATTCAGAGAAGTCACTTAGGTAAAAACTGAGAGAAAGTCATTGTATTTGGCAATTAACAAGTTTTTAGTGACTTACATAGGAGCTCTTTCAGTAGATTAATAAAAGGAGAGACAGATCACAGTGGCCTGTGGAATATGTGAAAGTGAGGACAATGAAGGAAGGTTAGTATTGAGGATTTTTGTGGTAAATGGATAAAGAAAGCAAAAGTTTATTTGCTCATTTTAAAAACACACTTTATTACAAAAAGAGTTCTGTGTAACTTTGGAATTCTTAATTTCGGTGTATTATTTCTATCAAATGTAATACAGGAAACTTCAAAGAACCTATAAATTTCCTATACTGTGCTGAAATTAATGGAGCGATTTGAGTATGAAGTACAGTCTAGCAATCCAGCATAGCATGAAAAACATGTAATCTCAAATTAAAAGACCTGGATTTCAGGGCTGATTTTGGCAAATAGTATTGTATAGGGATGTTAAACTTATTTGACCTTTAGTATTCTTAACATAAAGTTATGATACTAGTAATATCTACCTGAAAAGTCTATTACAAATATTAGATTCATGAATATATGTTTTTTATAAAGGCATTAAAACATACACAGGGTGGTTCCTGCTATGATTAGCAACAGTAGATTTTACAGATTGAAACTGGTGACTCCGATTTTAAAGAGTGACACTTTTGCTCCCTATGATTTCAGGCAAGTCATACTTTCTAAATCTAAAAAATATTGTCTGTGAGGAGGTTTTGAAAACATAAGCATCAATCAACCTAAAAGTTTAAAACTTTCCCCCATCTTTCAGCAATGTTATTATTTTTAAGTTTTGTAAGTGATTTTTATTTTGCATTAGATCTTGTACAGAAAAGTGTTTACAAACTGTGAAACACTATGTACCTGTGAAGTTTTTTATATTTTACATGTTTTTGTTGCAATGATATTTTATTTAATTAGATTTCACCTGTAACTATTATTCATTATAGCAGATTACATATATATGTCTTCTGATTTCAGAGAAATACTTTCAATAGTTTTGGAATAGCCTTGGTTGCAAATAGAGTACCTTTGATTTTCTTCATAAAATCATCTTTCATAACCTTTGGATTGAACACCATATATCACTTTCATGTTGCTCTTTGAAACTCTATTTCTGATCCCTTTAACATCAAATAGAGAAAGAAACATACTAGAGCACCATCACAGTACAGCCCTTTAGAGATTCCAGAATAAGGCCCATGACACAGTATGTTAACCTATCACCCATTTGGATACTTTAGCTTATTTGACCCCTGCTTGACAAGAAGAGATCAGATTCATATTGTTAATATTCCTAAGCGTGTGTATATCTGACACTCTCCATTTCCCTTTAAGACCAGAATAGAGTTCAAATGCACTCACCTTTTCAATAAAGCGTCACTAGTATTGTCTGCACATTCACTTGGTATTCAGAAGATGCAGATCTTTTTGAAGTAAAATCAAGAAAATACTTCTCATATATATTTTGCCAAAGATTTAAAATGTTTTGTACACTAAGCTGCTCTTATCAAAAGTTTATGTGAAGAAAATGAATGCTCCAGAAGACATATCTTAACCTAAAGAATATAGAAAGTAACAGCTATGCAAACAAGTTTGGTAGATAGTAGTTTTAGGTCCTCAGATGTTCAGAACTAAATTTTGGATTTTATCATTAATAAAATGAGTCCTCTGTAGGATTTCTTCTTCCTCTTATGTCTTTAGTATCTAATTTTTGACAATATATTATGGATAGACTAGTATATATTTATAAAGCATGGAATTTTATATTGTAGAACTCTGAATTTGAATGCACTTTACAATTGAGCAAGTTACTTAACCAAGTGTGATCCATTTCCTTTTTCTATAAAATGGAAGAATGTGTGTATCACAAAGTTTTCTCTTCCTTATTTTATTCTATTTTGCTAATTAAATAAAAAAATGTGTATACATTGCTTGATACAAAATAGAGCTTCAGTCAACAATTGGCTTTTTTTTTTTTTTTGGTATGTTTGGTGATTTTATATAATTGTTAATATAAATTGCCTAAAATTATTTTATGTGAGCAGGTATGATATTAACAAATGTGTATTTGATACCAAAATCTGCTCAATAACAAGATGAAGGCAAAGAATATGGGGAAAATTGGCCATGATAACAAACATACTCTCTCATAAGTAAACTACTACACAGGCATTGATATTCTATTACTTTTGCTTTTTGTTGTTAACTTGATCTTTGTCAGTTTTAATTCTATTTTGGGTGACTTTCTATAGGCAAGGATGTAGTGATAACAAATCATAATACATTTGAAATACAATCAGGAACTGCAATAATAATGTTTTGATTAATGACAGACCTCATATGCAATGGTGGTCCCATAAGATTTTAGTGAAGCTGAAAAATTCCTGTTGCCTAGTGATATCTTGATGATTCTGACCCTGTGTAGGCCTAGGCTAATGTGTGCGTTTGTGCCTTCATTTTTAACAAAATTTTTAAAATGTAAAGAAAAGGAAAAACAGCAGGAATAAAAGCTTATAGGATAAGAATATAGAGAAAATATTTTTTTACATCTGTAAATGTGTTTTTGTTTCAAGTTAAATGTTATTACAGAAAAGTAAAAAGATTTACATAGGAAAAAGTTTATTATGTGTAAAACTTACAGTAAGCTAGTATTAATTATTAAAAAAATAACTTGAAAAATGTCTTATGAATTTAGCATAGTCTAAGTGTACAGTCTTTATAAAGAATATGGTAATGTACAGCTATCTCCTAGACCTCCACATTCACTCACTCACTGACTTATCCAGAACAACTGCCAATGTTGTAACCTTCATTCAGTAATTGTCCTATTTAGGTGTGCCAATTTTTATCTTCTATACCAAAATTTTACTGTCACTTTTCTATCTTTAGATATATCTATGTATATAAATATTTAAAATTGTGTTACAATTTCCTACAGTATTCAGTACAGCAACATGCTATATGGGTATGTAGCCTAGGAGCAATAGGTTATACCATGTAGCCTGGGTGTGTAGTAGGTTATACTACTTAAGTACACTCAATGGAGTTCACACAAGAACAGATTTGCCTAATGATGCATTTCTCAGAACATATTCCTGTTAAGTGGTGCATGACAGTAATAAATATCAATACTCTGCACTGCTTTGAGAATATATAGTTATTTCATTGTTAGTTATGAATGTATTTCATTGTTTTTTATGAACATGTTTTTCACTGAGAATGATTGCCAACTAAACAATGTTTTATTGGAGTTTGTCTATTGACAAGGTTTTATTGCAGTTTTTATATTGTCAACATTATCTAGCTTTGCAAACCATCGTGCTCAAAAACCTAAATCAATGTGTTTGTCATCACATACATTTGATACCAAGAAGTCATTTCTTAAAATGAAAGAGTTTAGAAGCTCAGGTTATCTCAGAAGTTGAAAGATATACATAGAGGCAAGGATACTAGATTCTAAAACTCAACTTCTAAATGTTCATCATTACCTCAAATAACACCACGTGTTACAAGGAATATCAAATTTTTATCAAATAAAGTAATTGTTCCCAAAATAAAATATGGAAAAAGAATAAAATATGTACTGTGATGATCATTAAAATCAATACATTATATCACAATTTTTATTATACAAAGGTAAGAAAAATCTAATGAAATCTTCAAAAGTATCTGAAGATTAGTTATGGTTAACTATTACATACTCCATTCAATAAGTATGTATTGGTGTTATTCAGTTTGTACCAGATATTGTTGAGGTTCTGAAGATCTAGCAAATCTTGTAGACCTATAGAATTAAACTGTTAACCGATGTCCCAAGTAACACTGAAATAAATGAGAAACTGAAAAGCATGCAGGTTTTGAAGAAATTTTCCCAGTGTAAACTCAACTTTTCTTTCCAAGTATGATTCTTTATATTTTGTGATTTTATAGTTTTGCTAAGATTATTAAGAATTCAGTAATCAAAATATTTACACATTCTGCACTGACCAAACGTCTTCTTGTGTTGATTTTAGTTTCAGCAGTATGTGTTCACATTTAGTACAAGCTACTATGAGAACGATTTTTGAATGATCACCATTTGCTTTTAATTATGTGAAAACATTTTGGCAGTTCTATGATATGTATAACTCAGAAATGTAAGTTCAACCTCACACATAACCAGAAACCTAACTAAAATATAAATTATTGGGTAAAATTCCTATTTTACTAATAAAAATTAAAATGATCTTTTGTTACACACATGCACACACAACACGTAAACTAAACTATTTATAGAGGACTGTAAGCAACACATTGCATGGTCTCATTTCTCAAATGTGACATGCACTGGAGTTCTATTTGAGAAGCTTTATTACTACTGGCTGTCTTCCAGATATATGTCTATTCTTGGTTTTATTTGGAGATGTATTTATATGCTTCTTTGGAGGTTTTTCTAAAGTGCATAACTAAGAGATGTGTGAATTTTTCCTTTTTTTTTCCAGTTTTGTTTATATATTAGGATATCATCTAGTTATAAATTTGTCATTGGCTACTAAGTTTATAACATGTTTTTTTCTTACAGAAAAAAATATAGACTTCCATTGTTTCTGTCACAATTAATTTATGATGCAGTAAATAGGTTAGTAAGGTCTAGAAAAGATTTTAGAAAGACAAGGGAGAACAAGTACTGAACAGATATAAAGTTCTCCCTGTAGAGAAGGATTTGTAGAAATGGCCCTGTGTGGTCACTGGATGGCTGTATAAATTGTCATGTTGTGCAACCATCTCTCTCTCTCTGTCTCTCTCCTTCTCTCTCATAAAATGGAGCTTTTGTGTCTTTTTAATACACACACGCAGACACACAGATGATCAAAAGGAAATTTGAAGTGATACAATATTTAATCTTAAAAGTAAAAATTTTCAGCTCCCCATTTCTCAAATAATTTTCCCAGCATTTCTCTTATTTGGATGATTTTTGTCACTAGTATATTTAAAAGAAAAATTATATTTTAAAAGACCTCCATATATAGTACATTTTTCAGTTGTATAGTGATGTTACTTTTTAAAATATATCTTTAATATGTAACTATCTTTTAAAATTATTTTGTTTTACCTAACAAATTTTCTCCAAACAAATTTACTGGCATCTTGTCACTTGGTGTTGACATTGTAGCTATACTCATGATGTCCCCAGTGACTTTCATTGATTTAGTTCAGTTTTCTGTTTGGAATGTAATATCTTACAGCCTTGCATTGACATCTTCTGGGGAATTTTGTGATGGCAGAAAGTCCTATTTTTGTGAATAGCATAGATGCACACTTATCTTCTATTATTTATATACTATCTCTTAGTTTACTCAATAACATTATTTAACATATGTATCTGAGGTATGTATAATATATAATTTAAGAAATAATATTGAGCTTTCATTGATCTATGCAGCTGAGTGAGAGGCAATCTTTCTAGATAAATTGTACTTTGGGATCCTAACATTATTATAATTTTGAACAGCAAATGAAAATTTCTATTTCATGAGTTAACTCTAAAAGTAAGTCTTCAAGATAATTTTAGCAGTACTACTCTGTGTGTATGTTTATTGCTTTTCTTTTTAAAAAGTAGTTATACATTAATATATATTTCCTTAGTACTTTTGCATTCATCATACATGAAACACAACAGTTAAAATGTGAACATTTTCTATAGAATATAATTCACTAACAATGATGTATTAATGTATTATCATATTTATCTTAAAAATATGTATTAGTGATATAATTTAAAGAGCAGCTAATATATCAAAATTGCAATATTGTCAGCCTGTTTGTAGGCACAGATTTTAAGTTCTTTGCTCAGTCCTAGCAAGAGAACTTCAGCAAAATGTCTGTCTTATCATAGCTGCCTATGGAATAAGACACATAATGGGATATTTTGTGACTATAAAATACATTCAAACTAAGTGAACATCTCTGTATAAAACTTTTAATCTTGATCTTACTAGAAATATTTTTTACTAAACTAGCTATTTTTATGAAAGTACTGAATACACTATCTTCTTGAAATAATAACATCTACTTCTGTAAATTTTCTTTAAAAAATTCTTTTAAAATATTGAGTATGCTGAAATTAAAATAAATAGCTTAAATGATTAAATATAAACAATAGTAATAATTTAAACATTCCATACAGATTTTCAGAAAATTTTATTTCAGTGACGGCATGCTCACCTTATACATTTACTTAAGCTCTCTTAATCTATCATAAACATTATGATTATGAGATACTGTTACAATGTATCTCATCAAATCCTCAATAAAACATAAGGTTATTTTGTGTGGCAAAAACTTCTTTTTAAAAAAATATACACTATTACGCTTCTTAAGGTGAAAGTATGAATTAGTTCTTTTTTGAACGTCTTCTGCCAATAGGCATTTCTGTGACAGTTTGTTGGTTATCATCTCAGTACAATTTCACCTATTCAAGGTGTTAATTAGGGGATGCTTATTCTATGAGCTAGCCACATTTTTGCTTTCAATTTAAATTAAAACATGTTTCCAGAATAGCTTCATAGTCATATATCTGACTAATATGAGTCATTGTTAACTACATTATAAATCTTATTTATGACCATATCCATGGTAAAATAATATTTGATTCCATGTAATAGTGCAAATTACAAATATAAACAGAAATAATTACACTCTTATACAGTAAGTAAATTACATCTGGATCATAAAATTGTCGTTAACTACATATACCTTTTCCATGAATGACAATATAGTTTTTCTTGGTATTTAGTATATGTAATAGGAGAATCTTAATCTCTTAGTTACCAAATACATAAGGTATATTTTGTATCTATCAGCAAGTGGGATTTAATAAAGTGCATTCAAACAAACTGATAATATAAAGTAGAATATGGTGGGACAATAGAGTGGTCCTGGGAAGCTGTTGCCTTGCAATTGGAAAAAATAAATTGATATTATTAGAAAAAAGTGAAATGGGAAAGATGGGCTTCTGTAAGACTAATGCATTAGAGGAAAAAAATAATAAGAAAAAAATGATCATGTGGCAAGAATTGTATGTTTCTTATCCCATGGGAGTTAAGAAGAGAGTGAATATTTTATTTTTGCTGGAGCAGAGGGAGATGATCCTAAAAAGAGAGTATAGTATATTATAAACTGTTGATTAATCTGTCAATGCCAAGATATGGTACTTGGCTATTTTTTTGCTTGCAGAAAAAGTAGACCCTTCAGAATTAGCTTTCCTGTGTTTCATTTTTTTCTGCTTTTATCATTTCATTGATTATTACTTTTACTAATTATACTCCTTATCTGGTCTCTTCAAAATCAAGTTGGAGCTTCATATATGAGTCTATCATTCAGGAAAAGAAGCTGGCAAAAAAAATTTAACAATAAAGGAAGAAACACATGATGGGAGTCTGAACATTAAAACTCTCTTGATGGATTATAAATAGCGATATAGATTTAGAGAACCAAGTTGTTAAAATTTCATAAGGCTACTGATAAATTATTATTATTAAGCCTGCACGACTGTTTATATGATAAATACTCTCTTAATTAGGATTTTTTTCTTAATCTCAAATAGACGAAAAGGTAGGAATTCCTTTAGGATTAATATAATTTTATTTCAAATTGAAACGAAAAATACTCTGATTTAAATTTTGCTTGAGGTTATTTATATTGTATATAATCTTATTTCTCCAAGGCGTTAGAATATAATTAGAGTACATTAAAATATTAGTAAATTTTATGGTGATAATTTTAATCATCAATAACTTCACGATTATTGGTAAATGGTAAATCATTTAAAGCCTTGAGATATTTACGTCAGCATACTCTTATTCACAATTTCCAAAATAAAATGAGTTATATAACTTATGTATCACATAAATGTTAATAAAATTAGTCTCTTTTTCTACCAAATTTTTATATCTTGAGATTTGCTGATTATAAAATTAAGCAGAGAGCTTCAGTAGAGGCTCAAATGAACTCTAAAACATTTAAACTATCAATGTCAAAAATTATTTAGGAAAGTTGAAAAAAATACAGTTATTGTTTATTTTTCTCAATTTCCTATAGTGAGCAATTGCTGTTTTTAATAACAAAAATAATCAACTAAACTTTAAAAGACTTAATTTTGTCATCATGTGAGAAATAGCAAATAATATTACTTTATAATTAAATGAGAAGATGTACGTAAGTACAAGATGAACTGTAACTGAAAGATGAATTTAACATATGGGTTTAGGAAATATTTTAATAAATCATATTTTAATTTCTGTTTCTGTATATATTCTATACTCTGTTCCTCCTGTCTGAAATATATTTCTTCTTTATTTCTGCTGAGACTTCAAATTTTTCCATGCCATGCCGATCTTCTTCCTCTCCTGAGACATGGCCTCAATTGATTTTACTCCATTCTAACAAAAACTCATCTCTCCTTAAAAATAAGAAATTTTATCATTAATGACAACATGGTTGAAATGTGAGGACATCATGCTAAGTAAAATAAACCAGGCACAGAAAGAGAAATAATGCATGATCTTACCTTGTATGTGGAATCTGAAATGGTTTATCTCTTGGAAAGGGAGTAGGAAGACAGTCTGGGTTTGGGAGGAAGGCGTGAAAAGTGTTGGGGATAAGGGAGCTATTAATCACAAGATACATAGCTTCAGTTAGACTGAAAAAAATAAATTTTAGTGATCTATTGCACTGCATGGTGACCACAGTTAATACTAATGTATTGTATCTTTCAAATTTGTTAAAATAATATTTTTAATGATGTGACTATAAAAATAGTTAAGTTGATGAGGTGATGGATATGCTAATTAGCTTGATTGAATCTTCATATATATAGATAGATATATAGATCAAAACAAGACATTTTACCCCACAAGTATACATAATTAAATTAAATTAAAATGATTCATCTCAAGTTTCACGTGCAAAGTCTATGTTCAAATTTTGCTTCCAAAACTATGTTTCTCTTTGCTTAGAAATTTGGTGGTTTCTATAGTGGTTTCTAAAGCAAAAACACAGAAACAAAATTCAAATGCTAGAGATGAGTGTTTACTGGCACTACTTGAAAGAGAATAAATTGATATGCCAGCTAATATAGTCAAGTGACAGAAAAGAATATGACATTCTAAAACAAGTGGTCTATATATTTAAGCCTTTGTATTACTAACTCATAAATACAGGATCATTTTAATGCTGATATATTTATTAATTCATACAGATTCACAGTTTTTGAAAGGACCATGGCCTAATTGGATCATGAGCAAACTGAAACATTACGGGGTAAATATTCTTGTAATTAGGATTATAGAAAAACACCGTGATGCGTCTCCCAACTTAGGGAAATCAGTGAAGGTTTTCTTGAAGAAAAGTGTTATGAACCATTAGAATATTTGGGTAAAAGGACCAGACTGCCAGTACAGCCAGCTGCTGCAATACGAAGGTGTGTCTTATGTGGCTTACTGATTTGCTCTTTTAAAAGTGTATAATGATCTTGAGATTTTTTTAAACAAATAAATTGTATGCTAGGTTTTGAAGAGCTCTCTGGCAGCACTATAGAGATTGGATTGAGTTTGAAGGTACATTAGATTCATGAAGGCTAATTAAATGGCTCTGGTCATAATCCAGGGTTGATATGAAAAAGCTCTTAACAAACGAATTGAGGGTGGAGGTAATAGAAAATATGAAGCAGTTTTGAGAGGTATTTAATATATCAATGTGACCAAATCGAGTGACTTGTTAAGATATCATATATGAGGATATAAGAAGAATCTAAGCATTTTTTACACCATAAAACACAAACAAAATGGTAACATTTCACGACACTTTGGAATATACAGATAAACTTACATTTGATGAGAGATAATCATCTGATAAGAGGGCAGAGATGAACAATACCCGCAACGAATTTGGGACATGCTATAATGGAAACCTCTCCCTAGATTAATTCTGGGGTTCTGCTTATATAAGGGAGTGGATTAAAGATGCTACCTTCCCGTGCACGCTTTGAGAACAGTAACAGCTTACGAGTAAAGTTTTGGATAAGTTAAACAAATCAAAGTGTAGATAGCCTGCATGTTATTACAAGTTTTGGTCTGCATTTCAGAAGACAACAGTAGGAGAAGGGAGAGATTTGAAGTTATCAACATTTAGGACTGGTAAAAAGCCATGAATCTTCTTAAAATAACAAAGGTAATAAGTGAATTGAGTAGGTCAATGAAAGAACCTGAAAAGCACTAAAGTTTCAGTAGTCAAACTGATGTGAGGATCTAAGAAAGAACACAATCAATAAACATACAGAGAAGTTAGAGGAGACCAGACATTTTATCAGAAAAACTAGATAAAACATGGATGGTCACCAATAGTAAATGCTTCAGAAAAAAAGAGGTAATACAAAGCAACAACAATAACTACTACCACCACAACAACTATTGAAATTGGTAACTGAAATATCCTTGGTAATACCAAGAAGAACAGTGTTGGCTGGGTAATAGGCAAGGTACTAAATAAATAAATATAAGATTGGAGATTATAAACCATAGGCTACTCTTTTAAGAACTTGTGCGATTTGGAGGAAAAGAGAAATACTTCAGTAGCTACACAAGATGCACACAGTACTTATGTTTATTTCTTGGTTCTACTGTATTTAAAATAGAAAGGTATGGGCAAGAATAATTAGGGAAAGAATGACAATGAAGCTGAAAACAAGACAACTGATGGAACTAGTCTCCCATCGGGAAGAAAGTATGTGTTTCAGATTTTTTAAAATGGAGAAATTATACTTCAGGAAAACAAAAACACCTTCATTTCAGATAGAAGGTTAAGGGGAAGGTGGTATTACAATGCAGATAATTTTCTAGTTTGAAAGGGTAAAATATTGATGAAGTTTATATCTTATTAAAGTTGTTTGTAATAAGGATATCGGATATCTGCTATGTAATTGTAGTCTGTGAACTGCAGGCTTTGAGAATCAAGGAGGGTTTTGATTAAAGGATATTGAAGAATTGCTGTATAAAATTGAAAATGTCTGTGAATTCAGAGCTCATTGTCACATGGTTTTGTCTCATTAAATTCAGAAGTAAGATTGGGAAAAGCAGTAGGTTGATTCAAACAATATGCAGGCTTAGGGAGTTGAAGAGCCAGACAACCAAGGAATAAAGTGTTAATGTTTGGGCAACAGAATACTGTAAATAATAAATAAAAAGAAATTACTTTTAGGAAGAAATTGTTCAGAATAAATATAATGAAAAAATATGTTCTGAAAATTATAAATCCCTAGGGACATATTCAGAAATATTATCACAAGATAAATTAATGCTTAGCTATAATATATTAATATAATTAGTAGTTGAATACTATTGCTACTATAATAAAAAGGACCACCTATATAAGGATCCTTATTCACACAAAATTTCAAATTCATTTAAAATACAATTTAAAATAATTATCCATGATGTGAATCATATTTAGTATTTAATTTCATTATCTTAAGGAATACATACTGTATTATTTCCAAAAAGACATAAAAAATAAGTAAAAACAAAATTTCTTTAGCAATCTTCTGAGAAACTGCAATAAAAAGAACTGCATTTTCTAATCAGACTCACTCAGAACTTGAGATTTATGAAAAATCTGAGCCATAGAAATGGTCACAATGTACAAGCAAAGCAGAGAAGTTCAGAGACTGCCACAGAGGTTGACTTGTTTTTGTTGTTGTTGTTGTTTCTGTTGTTGTTTGTTTTGAGGCATTTATTTTTTGTTACATGACAGTATGTTCTAGAATAGAATAACATACGAAGTCTCTAAACAATATTTGCAGTTACACTGATTAAAATAAAAATAGAGTTGTTTTAGTTGTAATACATCTCCACTTTATACTCTGATATTTACATAACATACAGGACCTTTACCAGGGAGCCATGCTCTTAAATCCCTATGCTCTACATGTGCTTGTACTAAGCAATTAAACAGGTACAACATGTGAAGAACATTTTATAGATAAGGGCTTTTTCACCAGCAAATACCAGTAACATTTTTGCAAGAGGTTCGTCATTACACTATTTATGAGTATATTTGACCAGGGTATCTTCTTTGTTTCATGGGGACACCCCTCCATTGAATTGAAGAATCATCTGTAGGCCTATTGCTAACCATTTTCTTCCAGAAACATACATTTATATTTAACAACTGTTGATCCTTTAATATTCATTTAAATTTCAAGTTTCTCATGAATTAAATCACAAAAGATGAAATACATTAGTATTTTCCCTGTGCCTCTGAGTCAGACAATATCAAGAGGCTTCCAGCTGCTTTCTGCATAATTGCAAATATAATGTCGATACAGTTAAACATCCAAGGTAAATAAATTATTACATGATGTCAAGAGCTACCTTATTGACAATTTGGTCACTGACCTCTGAGATCCCTCTGAAAATATCTGGACTTAGAGAAGAATACCGTGTTTCCTATTTACTGCATGTCCGCATGTCTATGCTATATAATCTCACTCTCCCTCTAAAAATCCAAATTAAGAGCTAGAGATGTGTAACTAGACATACCTAATAAAGGAATACATTTGGCCAATGTAAGATATTTCAGCAGCAAACACAGTTCACTGATTTTTCAACCAGAGATGTTAAATACTATCCAAAGCATTCTATGATGTTATAAAAGTCCAAAATACTCTTTTATAAGAGAGTGCATTTGTACAAAATATAAATAGGAAAGAAGAAAAAAGAAAGGAGCTCTTTTCTTACAGAATCCTACAGTAGAGCTCAAAGAACCTTACTGAACAAATATTTAAATAGATCACTGAGAGGTAACATTTGAATTGGTTTTAATTTTACTTGAGAAAATTCTACCAAAATCTATAAACCAGCCAATAAAACGTCATGATTAACTGCATCAAATGCTGCCAAAAGGTCCAACAAAATCATGAAAGACAACATCCCTTGTTGCAATCAAAAGGTCATTATTTTCTTTCAATACAGCAGTCTCAGCACTATGATGAGGATGAAATCCTGATTAAAATTGCTCAAATGAGTCAAATTGCATCATGTGTTAATGTAATTGATTACAACCTCCAACACTTTAAGCAGAGCCTAAATTAAAAAATGAATGATGGTGTTGCACTTTATCCACCAGTAATGAAGCTTTCTTCAGCACTTCTGGCTCAGTATAAATTCACGGTCATTTGAAGAGCTGACTCAGAGCCAAAAAGGAGAAAAAAAAAATACTATTTTAATGTCCATCAATGACATTATGAGAATCAATATCCAGGTACAAAACAGAGGACTGAGTCTTGCTGAGAATCCATCTCAAACTCCGAGAACCATCGTTTACTAATTCTGAACTGTTGAAAAAGAGTATCTACTTTGGTCTCTAAATAATTGCTAGCATAAACTGAATGATCATATTCCTGTATTGTTCTCCTCACAAAATTTTGCTACTGAACAATACAAAAAGGGTATATTCTTGTATCTTGATAGTTCTCCCTCCTTTTGGTGCCTCTCACAGATTGAAACAGGAACTGTGTCATTGACCTCCAGGTCATTATTGCCACAGTTGTACCCTAAGACAATCCCAAAGTAGACTAGAGATAAGAGGCAGAGACAAACAGAAAAAAATGCTTTACAGATTGCAGATACTTTAACAAACAACCTTGGTTCATAACTTATACATGTAATATAAGAGGAAAATTGACATTAAAATTTAAAATGTTGCTATGTGATAGTAATAACAGTAACAGATAGCATTCAAGAAGTGATTATTTTTTTCAGGAAATATTATAAGCAATGTATCTACATATGAACAAAATTCATGTTGTATTAGTTTCATAAAAATATCTCCTAATCTATAAAATAGATAGATTTTATAATCCCTGTCTTACAATTAGGAAACTAAGACAAAGAGAACAATTTCTGCCAATTCATTCTTATATAAGTACAAAAGTTTGAAATTGAATTCAAATATTTTGCTTCAAGAGCCTGCACCACTGGCTCATAGCATCTCTATGCCATCTTATCCCATGTTTTCTAATGCTTATGTGGCTAGTGACACTAGACAAAGCAATTCAGTTCTCATGCTACATTCCACTACTGTTTACACTGGCATTTACCATAGTATGCTGCAAACAGCCATACATATATCCATACTTACATACACACATAAAATGTCATAAGAATACTAAAGGGTATATCCCTAAGCACTGTTTTATATGTACATATGCATTATGCACATATGGAACAAATGATTTAACTCATAACTGTATAAACATTCAAAAAATTTTATAAGAAAAAAATTATAGGACAAAGTATATATTGTCTTTGACTTAAGCTGCCTATCACTAATTTTTTAGGTTAAAAGAGTTTCTCATTAGCATTGAGTGGCAATGACAAAAAAGATTTTCTCTGGGATAATACTCTCACCACAATAAACTATCTTAGCAGAATGGCATTATCACAATCAAAATATTGCTGCAGTCTATACATTCTTTCTTGCAGACACACATATTGATTTTTTAATCCTAAATATAACAAGAAAGAAACTATAACATGTTTTGAACTGAAATAACAATGCGAGAATCATTTCACACAAAATCATCTCTAAGTTTCATTAAGTACATCAGCTGTCTCATCAACTGATTTTTGAAATGGCAAAATGACCTAGCAAATCACATCTAATGACAAAGAAAGTAAATGTAATTAAAATCCAACCTAGGGCAAAAGCTAACAACTGACAAATGAAGAGAAAGCATTAAAGTTATACTAAAGGTTGAATTAATAACCTTGAATGGAATAATAACACTCTAATGACAAAATTTTACTGACAGCTTTCCAGATTCTGAAGTCAATCAGTCGTCCTTTTAAGTCAGGTGTCCAACTATCCCAAGATTGATTAAGAAATGCTGGCTTCCATTTTTTCCAAGCAATTTCAAATACTTCCATCAGTAGTTATTTTACTTTTTAACTTCTTTCCCAAATTGATGGCAGATCCTGCTCTTTTCAATTTTTATTCATGTTTCATGGCTCTGATTTCTCATTTAGTCACATCATAGGTCGTAAAACTGTGCTTCATTCAAAAGACCACTGAACTTAGCAGAGTATTTAATGGACATTGAATCAGAAGAACTGTGGTTGAATTTCTGTTTACTCTTACTGAATGAGTGTGTTAAAATTAACCTTTTGAATATCTGCTTTCTCCACTGTACAGGGAATTTTAAAATAAAATATTCAGATTCCTTGTTTTTCAAAAAATGAATGTGTTAAAATTTGGATGATTCTTTCAGTTATACAAATGTAAAATATTATTTTCAATGGTAACTGACATTTCAGCAATACCCAAGGGCACAATTAGAAGAATAAAAAGTAGCAGCATTTACCATTGATTTTGAGAGGTATAAGATATTACATTCAATTCAACTTTTTATTTTATAAAAATGAAGAACTCATTGCCAAAGTGATAAATGTATCCAAGTTCTCAAAAATAGAAATTTGGGGTAAAGTTTCTTGAATCAGATCTATATTATTTTTCAAAAAATAAATCATTCAGGATTTACTAAACAGACATGTTCTGAAAATGTGCTGATAGGAAGGAAAGAGATGAGATCTGTTCCAAATGGGCAAAATACTATTTTAGAAAATCTTGCCAAATATGAAATACCAGATAAAGAGACTAGAGTCGTTTTCCAGTTTTGCTTTTGAATTTGTAAATAGGGAGAAGGAGCCAAATCATTTTACTCAATTTTCTTTGTTTGTAAAATGAATAGGACACAGTCATCTGTAATTTTCTTCAGCTCAATGAGTCAGTTTCAGAGCTTTTCCCACTGCTTATAGTTTGCAAGGCTTAAGAATTTGACCTCATAGTAAAGAACAAGTAGTTTATTCCTGCTTCAACCAGGTACTCTCTTGACCTTTGAATGATTACTTGATTTAAATATTCTGTTCTCCAAAATGGAGTTACAAATGCGCCCATTTTACAGAGTTGCCCTGAGGATTGATGAAACTCACTTTGCACATACAAAGCACTCAGTCAATATAAGCTTTTATAATTTATTATAATGATTGTTTTCATTAGCTGATGTGGAAAGAATATCACTCACTAACTCATAGTAATCAACTCCTATAAAGCAGCTTTAATTACTTTCCTCAAAATAGTTATGTGACAATTATGTTAAATTATCTTGTTTATTTGCTTTATGAATTATCTTACCTCTCCTTTACTTGGCCTTGAATATGTCGAGCCTCTTACAAGTTCACACTAGAACATATCTTTCTTTATGAAGCACTTTCTATCCTTTCCTAAGCTAAATTAACTATCCATCTCTTGCAGTAGCATTCTGTATACATTTCCATAGTGATACTTTAATTATATTACCATGAATTATACTTATGTCTCTCTCTGCTACAAGAATGACTCTTTGGGGAGCAAAACCTGGGACTTACTTACCTTGAGAGTTTGGAGGCCCAAAAGAATTACTGGCAAAACAAAGTTTCTCTGTACACATTTGCTAACTTTATGAAATATTAGGGATCAGACTGTAACAATAAAATGTATTATTCTCCCGGGTAACTTACAAATACCCATCTAATCAACCTATAGGGATATTAATGTGTTAATAATCTAGATAATTGCTTTGGTTTTTCAGATTATAATTTATGTAAATAAAGCTGTATTGCTATATATTTTACTTTGAACATATTTATTACTTTGAAGTTCTTGTTGGAGAAACAACAAACTGTGATACCTTTGCTCTCTCTGTTCCTTCTCCCAAGAATTTCCTTCTACCAATACCAGTATCTACAAGGTTCACTCTCTCACCTCCTTCAGGTTCCTGTAGGAATATCACATTTTCACAGATAACAGTCCCCTGACCTCCATTCCTTTTGAATCCAGTTTCCATTTGTATGATCTTCCTCCCCTATACCCACATTACATTTTGAGTGTTGTATATCTTGTTCATTTTTTTATTTGTCTTGCCCCAGTTAAACTTTCTGAAAGCTAGGGCTTTTATATATTTTGTTCATAGCTATATTAGCTTTGCCAGAAAGTGGTCTGTCACACGTAGGCACACAAAAATATTTGTTAAATACACGAATACATGAATAAATACTAAGATAGAGTTAGATAAATGGAGGCCAATGGTATTTAAACACACACACACACACACACACACACACACACAGTCAAATAGTTTAACATAACCACCATAGACTTACTGAGAAGAATGGTTAAAGAAAAACTTTCTTTAAGACTTATTATTATGACATTGTGAGAGATGTTGTTTTCATAAGAGCTAATAATCGCAATTACAAAATTAATCATTACAGCCAGCATACGCCATGGGTAATTATGTGTATTTCAAAGTATATCAAAATGAAGAGTGACTCTTTTGTGAATTTGTATACCTTCTAAAATATATGTGTATTGAATGTGGGCAAATATTTCTTCATTATTATGTATCTGCCAATTGATTTCTGGGCACCCTGCAAGCCCAAATATTTTTAGCGTGTATTTCTCCTCTGTATTGCAGTTTCCATGAAGATCATGAACATGTGTCTGCCAGTACTAGCAGAGTCCCATTGGCACAGGTTGTAAATATATGAATGATAACAACAATAATAGAAATAATAATAATATAAAGACAACAATAATAATCATAGAGAGTAGCAATGGAAAGAAGCATTTATTTTTTTAGACGGTGTGCCAGTCAGTACAATTGGTAGCAACATCTGATTGAGAAATTATGAGCCATTCCTTCTCTAAGTGAGAGGTTGTGGTTTTCAGAACACCCCATGCACATAATTTCAGTTGCATACTAGTATTACTAATCTACTGATCTGAAAGCAGCAGAAATCATGGCTAAATAAAGATACTTTGCAATTTCTAAATATGGTTCTAAGTTTCTGAACTTGTGATCCTCAGATTTTTTTTTTTTTTTTTTTTTTTTTTTTTTAATCTTCGATTCCGATGGGCCTGGGTGTGGCATTCAAACACTTAGAGTATATCAAAAGTTGTTACTAAATAATCAGTTTTAAAACTTGAATATGAAAACTGCATTGGAAATTGTGTAAAAAGTTATCTAACATACTTTTGAGTTATTCTATAGGTAATAAGGTGAGTTCTAAATAGAAAAATGTTCAGATATTAAGAAGTTTAAAGAAAAAAAATGAATTAACCTAACCAGCAGCATTCACATTAAATGGATATCATGACATTTAGGAAACTAATTTTAAATTTTAGAAAATCACATAACATAACATATTGTAAATAAACACTGCTTTAGGCTGGTTTGTGTGTCATTGTTCTAATAAAATCCCTTGCCAAATAAGTTTTGCAAATATTAACATGATTTAACACAGATTATACTGAAAGAAGTGATGTAAAATTGTCTGTATTCATTCAAACTAGACATAAAATATGTTTAGATCTTAATATTGCAAGGAGTTTAATGGGGAAGGAAATGAAAACATTAATAAAGAACATATCAGTGCTGATTCAGAGATGAGAAAGTTATCAAGAGAAAGAACAATTCAAATAAAAAGCAGTAAGAACTACACGAGTAACAGGATTTTTGAGTTTAGGAGTTTTTTTTTTGTCTGTTTTATTTTTGTGTGTGGGTTTTTTTTATAATATAATTTTTTTCTAACATTATGAGAGCAATTTGGTAGTTGGACTTGTGTCTACTTTGTTAATGATGTTTGACTTTTAGTGTTACAGCACTACAATTGATGAAGGAGAATTATTTACTTTCCTTGTTTGGAATCTAAACTCTGATAAAATTTGTGGCTTAAGGTACAAGAGCACTGTATTTGTGTGTGTGTGTCTGTGTGTGTCAGTCTGTCTGTGTGTGTCTGTGTTTGTGTATCTATTTTTATTTTCTTATATTTATAAAATTATTTAATATATGCCTATTCTTGAGACTTGAAAGTATTTGTAAATGAAAATATTACAATCACCGAAATTCACTCCACTAATAAATTTATTGTGTGAATGAAATTACAGGCCTTTTTTTCTATGCACACCAAACTGAAGGACTTCCTAAAGACTCTGTTTTGGTCTTCAGATTACTGAGTGCCAGCGATGTGTATGACACGAAACTCAGAGCTCAGTAAGGGGCTCAGCCCATGGGGATGTTTAACAAACATTTGTAAAATTATAACTGAATGATTATTACAAGTATTTTCTATACACTCAAATATTTTTCAAATTTATCATTTTAAATGGCTTCTTAAGAGACTGCCATCTCATTTCATCATACTAAGCATCACTCAAATATTGTTGACTATTATTCTCAGTTCCTTGTATTTAGAAATAATGCTGCAAAGCCGGGCATAGTGACATGCACCTGGAGTCCCAGCTACTTGGGAGGCTGAGGCAGGAGGATTGCTTAAGCCCAGGAGCTCAAAGTTGCAGTGCACTATCATGGCACCTACGAAGAGCCACTGCAATCGCACTCCAGCCAGGGGAGCATAGTGACACTTCATCTATTACACAAAAATTATATAAAAATTATAAAAAGAGAGAATACTGAAGTGAATATCTCTCTCTATATATATAGCCTCTGTAAATTTTTATTTAGCATATTGACCTAGGTGTTGTATTATTTTACCAAATAATAGAATTCACAGAAGTCTGCAGAGTTTTCAAAGAGACTGTATTGAAGTTAATGCTTGTGTACGTCATTATTTAGTGAAAAGTTAAAAATTATGGCATAATGTTTTGGTTCACTTTCCCGTGTTAACAGTAAGGCATTCCTAGAGTACATTTCTTATTAAGAAAAAAAAGATTGTGGTCACCTTGATCAAAAATTACCTGTATACTAGTTCAAATATATTATATATGAACTATAGTTTAATAAAATATCATTAAATATTATTAATGTATTTTACTAACTAAAAATTCTGCTATCACATTAGGTTTTATGGCTAAAAAAGCTTGATACTTGTTGTTAGAGTAAATCTTTACTAATTCATGAAGCATCAAATTCAGATTTTTAAAAATTATGTCAAACTCAAGCTATTTAGATTTCAGTATAATTTCATATACTATATAAAAAGAAAATAGGTTAAAATAAAGTTATTTTATTGGGATGGGCTCTGGAGCCCATCCCAATAAAAATTAAATCAAAATTAATTTTCAGTAATTCTTCATGTGCAAATAAGTCATACTAATAGTCAAAAAAAATAGCTAATTAAATATATAAAATTCTCATGTAATTCTACCTGAAATAACTACTAAAAGTTGGATGTGGCATTTAAACTTCAAAGTAACATAACTAAATTGATTTAATAGTAATTAAAAATGTCTATGCTACTATATAGGGCTAGAGAACAGGATGATGTTTGACTTCATTTTTTTCCTTCTGAGAAAAAACTCAGAAAATAGAAGTTTAAAGGTATCCTGCTGCTGTCAATTACTGTGGCTCATAATTCTTTTCACAATCCCACCCCCCAAACCACCACTTTTTTTCTTTTTCATCAGGTTTTCATTCTGGGAAATTTAATATTTCTCTTGACTGGGTTATTAATGCAAGAAACCTACCCAGAACAATTATACCACTTAGTAGTTTGGGATGATCTATATCTAATTCAGCTTTTGAAATGTTTCACTTATACTTAATCATACATACCAGTTTGTGGGTGCATTTACATCTTATGAAAAACACATGTCAATTCAATTTTAAAGTTTCTAGAAGATAATCAAACCACAAAACTTATTGTCAACCCAATTAGAAATATTTTTTATAAGAATACAAATGTAAGTTATGTAAGATTTCTTTAACAACTTAGCAAGAAGAAAAATGATATAAATTTTAACCATTTTTACACAGGAAAAATGATCCTACTTTTTGTGAAAATTGAGTGTTTCAAAAAACAGAATTTTAAGTGCACGAATTTAAATTTAATTTATTTTCTTGGGGAAAATAAAACATGGAGCACTTAGAAAAGACTCCTGTATTGTAATCAGATTCGTAAAAGCATCATAAAAACCATAATGTAAAATTGTTTTTGAAATTGCTGCCTAGCCTTATAAATACTACACCAAGAACAAAACTTGAAAGTATAAAAGAAATTTTCATGAAGTATGGACTATGACACACAACAACTTTGTACTCTGTGTAACGTTGCCCTTATTTCCCCAACAGGCTGTGGGTTTCTCAGACAGGTTAAGTAACTTACTCAAGGTCAGGTTACTAGTTTACCGCAGGCAAGAGCATGCAACAAGCTTGGTTTTAGGCTAAATTCCCATGTTATCTCCACAGTGTCACATTGCCTCCATATAAGTGAAAAGAAAATGATACAGAAAATTGATTCATAAATAAATGAAATTGGTTGTATAACCTAAAATAATAGAATTTGCTTTGTCACAAATACAATGAAATAAAGTCTTTAAACATCTGTAGGATTACTTCACTTATTTCATTTATATTTTAAAACTTGATTTGAAATTACTTCTTGGTTCTTTAGTCTTAATTTTTTAAACCACATATTTGTCTGTGGCTCTTTTCTTCCTTTTTTTCTACCTAGCCTCTAGATCTCATGTAGTTACACATTTGCTGGAGACATCATCCCTAAGAATAGTTTACTTAACTAAGAATCAGTTATCTGGTTTTTGAAGTCTAATATAGTTGACACACTCATATTGTTTATTCCTTGATCTAGATTTACAATTTACTATATATGTTAAATTTGCATTTAAATAATTAAAATATTACAACTGAGTTTCTTTCTTACTTGATATGCTTGTGCTTCACTGTACACAACCCAAATAAAACCATAAAAACAATTGGTATCTATGGATACGGTTATATTTCAATTTTGAAAATGAATTTTCCGTAACAAAATTATTTTTGTTTTAATACATATTGCATAATTGATGAAACATAAAATGTTTATTCAATAATGCACGTATGCACTAACTTTGCATTAAAAACTATTTCTTGATATATTTCTGAAAATATTCCAAATTAAGTACTAAAATATACTGTTAACTCTTTACACCTGGCAAAACAGGACAATGATATAAGTTGTATTACAATGTTGCCATGTGAACAAGTATCCACTGTATAGATGCATGCATGCAGTTTTATGTGTTTAGACTTCTAAATACGCATATGTACATCTAAGTGTGTGTGTGTGTGTATAGGAGAGGAAAAAAAATGACAAGAAATGTGCATAATACAATGAATAGTACAAGATTGCCACCTTCTGGATTTAATACATAAGTGACTTTTTTTTCTTTTAGAAAAATGTTCCTCTCTTCCAAAAAGTGTTTATTATTAATGATGTTTCTTGGTAATTTGCCCTATCTTTTACTACTCATATTTAAGTAGTGTTTCCAACACTATAATTCTTTTACAATTGCTTGGAATTTATTTTATGTATGCAAAGATTTTTCTAGATAATATAATATGTCTTAAAATTTCCTCCAAATGTAGCCATTTGTGTGTCAGTGACATAACTAAAGCCCATCTCCCCCTCCTGCCCCCCAAAATAAAGCACACTCCAATGGGAACATATACTTGGTAGGAAGTTAATTAAGTCATTATTTATATAACTGTAGAAATTGATAACTCAGCAACAAAACATTTCCAATATTTTGTGCAAAATAGTGGCAAAACACATTTTTCTAACATATTTTACTAGTTTAATGTTCTGAATTTATATATATATAAACACACAAATATATAGGCTTCTTATCAAAAGTAGCAGAATTATTTTTGTTAAAGCTCAAAATTAACTATATGAGCATTATACAAGTATATCTATATTATCAGGAATGATCACACATTATGTGAAGTGAGCAAGCATATCTTGGATTTACAATCATCAAATATAGATCTCTCTTCTCCTTTGGTACCAGATTCCCCTGAGCCATGAGGAAGCTGAATCATGATGTCCTTCATCACCCAAAATCTCATATTCCATAATCAGAACTTGCTCTGAATCTAAAATCCAATCAAACATTTTCAGCACTGTTCTAACTCAGAATACTGATAAATTATAATTGTTAGTTTTGCTTATACACTGAAAATCATTGGCCTTTCTTCTATTAGAGAAATATCAAAGGTTTGGGAAGGAACATGACTAATCACTGTGTTTGGGACAATTTGCTTTATTTATTTTCCTTTTGCCTATTTTTTATTCCTTTCTTCTTTCTCCTCTGTTTTTGGAAATATGGGGTGCATATATATTTCACCGAACTTATAAAGATTGAAAGGTATCTGAATCTTTCTATTTTGCAAATGAGTAAGACTACCCTTGCATACAAACATATCAAATATACATATGAATCTTAAATATGTCAGGAAAGATATGCTATTTTTGGTTGTAGACAATATTTTATAACGTAATGTAAATGTTCATAGCCACTCTAATATTAATGCTAATTTTATGTAATCTATGTTGTAAAGTCTTTTAAAGAACTTACAATTCACTCTTCTTTGGGGATTTAAAGGATTTTAAGAATCGTGATACCTCTCCACTATCTGTGTAAAACTGTAATAAGACATTACGTTAAACATGAGATAATATCCTTGCCCAGATTTCTTGCCCTTCAAATATTATTCATTCATTCTTGAATTCCCAAAAGACAACTTCCCAAGTAGATTCAACCAATTGGAATATGGAGTGTATTGAAACAAAATGAGAGTGAAGAATGAAACAATTCATTATAAGAGGATTTTAAATGCTTATGACTTAGCAATCTTTATGTAATTCAAATAATCAAAATATTGTAAAATACACTTTTCTCACTTTCTTAATATAGCAACAGGGACGCATTTTTGACGCTCCTGCACTAGTTTTTGTCATATACGCCCAATGACATAAGCGTCTATTCCAAATATAAAACGTACATGGGTCTAGAGCAGTGGCTCACGCCTGCAATCTCAGCGCTTTGGGAGGTCAAGGCGGGCAGATCACGAGGTCAGGAGTTTGAGACCAACATGACCAACATGGTGAAACCCCTTCTCTACAAAAAATACAAAAATTAGCCAGACGTGGTGGCGCATGCCTGTAATCCCAGCTAATCAGGAGACTGAAGCGGGAGAATCCTTGAACCCCAGGAGGCAGAGGCGGAGGTTGCAGTGAGCCGAGATCGTCCCACTGCACTAGAGCCTGGGCGACAGAGCGAGACTTAGTCTTAAAAAAATAAAATAAATTAAAATAAAATAAATCTTACATAGTTTCTATGTCAGGGATTTGAAGTTCTGTGAAAAATAATACTTTACTCTTAATGTATAAGAGCTTAGAAATTCTTGAGTTTAATGACTAGTAACTTCAGAAGTTCTCTTTATGTATAATTATCGTAAAAATTAATGGGGATTAAATATACTATTAAAAGGTTAACGAATACCTTTGGATCTCAACTGGAATTTCTTTTACAACTCCATACACTCCAAAATAAATATGTGCCCTAAATAAGAACTTTATATTTTGAGTAAAATGAGATAAAACAGAATATAATATCATACAAAACTAGAAATCTCACAGTATTGAGAATGTATTGGGGTTCCAGAGACCAAAACTAAGAATTGAGTGTCTTGCAAATAAGAAATATTCTCGGCAGGGCGCGGTGGCTCACGCCTGTAATCCTAGCACTTTGGGAGGCTGAGGCGGGCAGGTCATCAGGTCAGGAGATCGAGACCAACCCGGCTAACACGGTGAAACCCCGTGTCTACTAAAAATACAAAAAAAAAAAAATTAGCCGGGCGTGGTGGCGGGCACCTGTAGTCCCAGCTACTGGGGAGGCTGAGGCAGGAGAATGGCGTGAACCCAGGAGGCGGAGCTTGCAGTGAGCCGAGATCACGCCACTGCACTCCAGCCTGGGCAACAGAGGGAGACTCCCTATCAAAAAAAAAAAAAAAAAAAAAAAAAAAAGGAATACTTCACTTAAGAAACTATCTTGGTGAACCTACTAAGGTACTATGTGTATGAAGGACTTGGAACTTTGTTAGTAAAAAGCTCTCCTTAATGAAAGAGAGTTGAGCTTAAACTTGATGCATGGATCAAAGGCAACTATGAAAGGGGAGGGTCACTTGTAATTGCAGCCTGTTGCAAGTTGTGCATTACTCTTATACTACATTTTTCAGATTCCTCCCAAGATTCCGAGGACATGACACTAGCCTGGAAGCATTTCTAAATTAATAAAGGTCTATCATCGCTGAAGTCTCTATAAACAACTGAAAGCCTACGACTTGTCAGCTTAATAAATTTGCTTCAAAATTTTGGAAGAAATATATTTTTCCCAGTTAAGCATAATGACTTTGTATTGGTTGAAATACATGGAAGCCTGTTTTTGTTTGTTTATTTGTTTGTGTTTTAATTTTATTTTACTTTAAATTCCGGGATACATGTGCAGAACGTTCAGGTTTGTTACATAGGTATGCATGTGCCATGGCGGTTTGCTGCACCTATCAACTCATCATCTAGGTTTAAGTCCTGTATGCATTAGGTATTTGTCCCAGTACTCTCCCACCTCTAGCCCCCACCCACTGAAAGACCCCGGTGATTGTCGTTCCCCACACTGTGTGGCTTTTAGTTCTCAGGGAAGAGGTCCTTCATGTCCCTTGTTAGCTGTATTTCTAGGTATTGTATTTTCGTTGTGGCAATTGTGAGTGAGAATTCATTCATGATTTGGCTCTCTGTCTATTATCGGTGTACAGGAATGTTTATGAGTTTTTCACTTTGATTTTGTATCCTGAGACTTTGCTGAAGTTGCTTATCAGCTTAAGGAGTTTTGGGGCTGAGACAGTGGAGTTTACTAAATATACAATCATGTCATCTGCAAACATAGACTACTCGACTTGCTGTCTTCCTGTTTGAATATCCTTTATTTCTTTCTCTTGCCTGATTGTCCTGGTGAGAACTTCCGATACTATGTTGAACAGCAGTGGTGAGAGAGGGCATCTTTCTCTTTTGCTGGCTTTCCAAGGGACTGCTTCCAGCCTTTGCCCATTCAGTATGATATTGGCTATGGGCTTGTCATAAATAGCTCCTATTATTTTGTGATACGTTCCATCAATATCTAGTTTATTAAGAGTTTTTAACATAAAGGGATGTTGAATTTTATTGAAAGCCTTTTCTCCATCTATTGAGATAATCATGTGGTTTTTGTCATTGGTTCCCTTTATGTGATGGAATATGTTTATTGATTTGTGTATGTTGAATGAGTCTTGCATCGCAGGGATGAAGCCGACCTGATTATGGTGGATAAACTTTTTGATGGACTGCTGGATTCGATTTGACAGTATTTTACTGAGGATTTTTGCATCAATGTTCATCAGGGATATTGGCCTGAAATTTTATTTTTTTGTTTTATCTCTTCATAGCAGCTTGTTTGACTTTGGAATGATGGAGAAAATTTGTATAGCAAGCAGGACTCAATGGTTTCATAAAATAACATCTGTGGACAACAGAGAGGAGGAAATGACAGATACTGGGATATAGTGCATGTGACTAATCACATGTGAGCCATCATCTGAAGAATTTAAATTGACTCCAGTGTACAAAATGCAGTGGGTAGTGTTAAGCCAAAGAAATATAGCTATAGTTATTTTTATTGTGAATATTGAACGACCTAGAAAAACATTAGGAAAAATAAAATCATAAGGCAAAGGTTATGTCATCTTGTAAAAGTAGTCAGTTCTCCAAAATGTAGTTCAAGATGTTTGAAGTTACCAAAATAACACTAGGACAAGACAGCTGATTAAGGATCCTTTTGGGCTGGGCTGATTGTCATTGGAAAAAAAGAAGAAAATTGCCCCAAAGGGGATTAAGGTCAGAGGTACTAGGTTGTTGCAAAAGTAATTGCAGTTTTTGTCATTACTTTTGCACCACCTAATACAAATACAGTTGAAATCATTACCTTCAATGGGTATTCATAAATTTGTACCTGGCCTCCTAAAAAAGCAAGGTCAGATACCTGATTTCAAATTCCCAGAAATGTCAGTAATTATACACTCAACACTTAATCAATTAACAGATACTGTTGCAGTATTCCAGGAAGAAAAAAAAAGATCAAAAGTTGGGATTTTCCTAAAACTTTCCTCACATTCTTTTGCCATATGAAAATGAGATAAACCAAATTCATGTCTGAATTTTTAATGTCAAGACTAGAAAAAGAAACAAGATGAAAGACTCGTTTTGTGAACTTTTGGATGGTTTATATCCTTAGTATTCTAACTTCAGTAAAAACAAATCATTGCTTTACAAGTTGGACTGAGTGGTCAATACACGTTTTAAAACTTCTGAGCCCCTTGTGTACTTACAAGTATATGAGTTAGTGCACTTCTCAATTGGTGGATATTTGCATGCTCCTATTACCATACCAACAGCAAAGGCATAAATTAAAGAATCAGCCTAAAAACAATAACACGGTTTAATCAGAGGAATGAATAGTGTCTGCTACTCCAAAGTAAAGCTCAAAACCTCCATTCTGGAATCTTAACGGGCTCTTGTTTCACATTATAACTTCTTCTTAAGGAAAGAAACTTGAGTATAAGTTCTACTTGGCCCAAGGTCATCTAACCATCTTAGCAGCATATTCACACTAAGAAAATAATAATATTATATTTAAGCTGGGGAGAGGAGAATGTACTCTGGAGAGAATTTGGAGGCACCTATACAAAGCTCCATTTGTTAAAAATAATTATATTTATTATATTGCTTGTATTATGAAATTATTTTTTATTAAAGCGAGGTATAAGGAAAGATGTTAAATGTTAATTCAATTTTTATTTCAAAACTGTTAATAACAAGCTTCTTTTATAAGCATGACTTTATACATATTTCTATGATTTAAGAAATATACACGTTTCTTGTTCAAAACCTTTTTAATGATGATCTTTTCAAATCTTTTTCAGTCATAATATGGTAGAGTTTTGCATGTAAAATGGTAAAAGATTTAACTCCAAATTGTCCTTGAGGAGAGCAAGAGCTAATGCAGGACTACATCAAGGGACAATCCCCAAGTGACTTTAGTAATTTGACTTCCATGATTGAAACCCAGAAATGTTGATGGCCAAAAACCTCCTATATGAGAGTGTTCTTTAGCACTCATGAACTCATTCAACTAAAAGGAGAGAAAGGAGTCATGCTCATTTATGCTAAACTTTAAACTCTACTATAAAGTGCATGTTACCAGAGTCTTGGATGTGAGTTATCCAAATAAATACTTCTCTTTGGAGAAAGAGTAGGATGCTACCCATAAATATCTTTTTTTTTTTTTTTTTTTTTTTGAGACCGAGTTTCGCTCTCGTTGCCCAGGCTGGAATGCAATGGCACAATCTCTGCTCACTGCAACATTTACCTCCCAGGTTCAAGTGATTCTCCTGCCTCAGCCTCTCGAGTAGGTGGGATTATAGGCATGACTCACCATGCTGGCTAATTTGTGCATTTTTAGTAGAGACGGTGTTTCACTACGTTGGTCAGGCTGGTCTCGAACTTTTGACCTAGTGATCCACCCACCTCGGCCTCCCAAAGTGCTGGATTACAGGCGTGAATCACCGCGCCTGGCCCATAAATATCTTATCCTCTACTCTAGAGGGCACATTTTATTTCAACCTTCCCTCCAATTTATTATTGTGTAGGTAAAACCTGTTGTCAATTAGGAACATTAATTTCCACTCTGAGGAAAAGATGGGAAGAGAATCAGAGAATTTCTGCAAGCATTGTGGTAAGGCCACTTCCCTGCTCTTTGCCATGTCTTCTATTGATCATTCTGGGACCAATGAAATAAGCAGTATATGACATTGATCAAAGGCTTCTCTAAATGCCCCTTAACATTGCCTCCAGAAAATAGAATCCTTCTCGGATTTAATGGATGTATTGGTGCAGAAATTGAACAAATATATTAACTCATAAATTAAGAAGATACACATGCCATTTCTATATTTTAATTTTAAAAACATAATTCATCAGTGATAATGTATCTTAATAAAATATTTCTTATATATGACTCCCATAATACATCTATTTTCAGTTTACTACTTATTTAAAGAGACATTAAAGATAACTGGAAAATAATTCTGAGTATAGAATCCTTCTATACACTTTACTCTCCCATCACTCCTGAGTCTTTTAAAAATCTTTGTCAGAACCAATTTGACAGCTATTTCTTCTTAATGATTTGCCTAGAGGGAATATCTCCAAAGTATTTCACTTAGTGCATACAGAACAAAATTAATCTATTTTCCCCACACTCATGCATCATTCATTTGCATATTACTTAACTGCATAATCAAATACATGATAAAACTGGCACAAACCATCATGGGAATAATACAACATAATCTTGGTAAGCATACAAACAAAAAAGTAGCCCAATTGTCATGGCTATTAAAAAGTAATACAAAGCATTGGTTAACCTATCACATTGTTGCATGAAAGTAAATTTTAAAAGCTTTGACTATCATGCCTTGTCAGCAACTAAGCAATGTGAGAAAAGTAAATTTCAAAACATATTCCTAAGTAAACATTTTATTTCTACAAGGGAATTAAAGCCTCCTAAATAAACATTCTTCTTCCTTTCAAATAAATTTATTTTCAAAAATAATTTCTCCACTATCATGTCTTTATTCAGCTCAGTCCTTGCTATAATGACACACTCATGTGGCTAAGGAGAGCCTGGATTTTATCCCCAGCTGTAGCCACTTGAGTCATACTCTACCGTAATTAGACTCATATCTTCATTTAACATCTGCAAAGTCGGTTAGTCTAACTTCAGTCTTGTGTGTCTGCTTTGCTGACGTCGCAGCTGGTCAAGACACATAAGGGCATTTTAGCACCAATGTAAGTTCCACAATATTTAGGGAAAAAAAATCAATTCTCTAAAAACAAACGCAAACAGCTACTGCTTTTTATGATCTAGACACAAATTCCCATAGAAAATAATATTTCTGGTGCAAAATTGAAACACTCAAAAACAATGTTTAAGGCAACTAGTTATAAGGTATTAAGTGAAAGCCTCACCTAGCTGTCACCTTCGTAGCTATTTAAATATGCACATGTACACAGCTTATTCCAACATATGTGATTCCAAGTTGAACTTGGTATTTTATAATTTTTAAGAACTCCACAAGTGATTATTAGACATGCATCTCCTACTGCGAAATGCTTGCCTATGCTTGTCAGCCACCTACTACAGGAGAAACTTAATTGTTTCAGGAAAATGAGTAAAGTAACAAATGTAAACAAAAAGAGTAAAAGCATTTTTGGATGCATAATCACTACCAGGGCCTCTTTGTGGCACTATTTAGAATGGAAAATACATGAATAGAAATTGCAATTGATGGAACTCTTCTATCAGGTGATTAATTGGGGTACTGTCTTCTCATTTTCTGGGAAAACCAAAGGTTCCCCTTCAGGTTGTGATACCTGAAATATGTTTATTCTTAAGTAATTGTCTGAGTCTTTCTTTCCTTTTTAAAATCAATTAATGGATATATGTATACATGTATTTACTGCTATGCTTCCGGTACTTCAATGTTGAACAAAATGGAGATTTTCAATGGTAGAAGACGGACTCCAGCAGTTTTTCTTTTGTATCCCAGATATGGGTCCCATATGTTCTTCAATTTCTTGAAATTGGAAAATGTCCTTGAAAAGACTGTCAATTTTTGTATAGCCTTCATTTTGTCTTTCTTCAGCCTCTATCCTCCAATGTGTGTTCTTTCTCAAACCTCTCAGTTTTTTACTTTGTTTTAACCACGAAAAGTTTGACCTCTTATATTGTAATAAAAGGGTGACTTCTCTTTCCGTGCAGTAAAACAACTTGACTGAAACTCTTGTTATATTCTACTTTCTTCCCTATTTTTCTCTCATATCTGTCAGATGTAAGATAACTTTTAAAACATTGGCATTATTTCCTCTCGAACGTATTAAGGACAAACATTGGATGCTGAATTTAAGCATTTTGGATTCTTTTGTTAATTCACTTTCCTAAGAGATAAAAAGTGTCTTTAAGTTTATCACATTCTTCCTTGTATTGCTGGTGTTTCCTTTTAAAGTAGCCAAACTCTATCTGTTGTGAACATGGCAGACTGAGTCTTCTTACTTCTCACTGCTGTTTTCCTTTAGTTCTGAGCAAAATTCCCTAGAATCAGGGAATTTTCAGCATAGACTGTTTACACTCTTCTTAGCCACTGTTTACCACACTTTCATTGATTCTTTTTCCTCCACTCCAATTCAGGAAAATAGTCCTGTGCTATAAATATCCCTTCTCTTCATTAGTTGTAGTGAACAATAGCACCAATTTTGAACTTACACTAGGCAGCTCTTAAATACGTAACCATGGTCAACGGTTAACTAATCAACAATTCAAATCCAAATTGAGAGTCTGAGAGAAATTTCCAAAAGGCCATAGGATTTCACCAAAGTTCATCTCATAATGGTTCCTTTTGTGACCTTGGATGTTATACTAAAACAGAATAAAGAGGGAGAAGAGTAGTGATAGCTAATACAATACTGTAAAACATCTGGAATTAAGAATCCAATGGCCTAAATAAATCAAACAGGCAAGCTGTGCTTTATTGAGTGAGCTCATCATTGCCGATAGAAACCTTATGGTTTTTACAATTTGAAGTCTAAAATAAAACTCTTGAGAGCCACTAAATGAAGTTCTATACACTCTTACAGCAGAACCTGCCTTCATTAAATGTTGCCAACCAGAACTGTGTCAACATGTTGTAGTAGTGTGAATGTTGCATTCTAAATATAAGGGATTTGGGTTCATGTATTCATGCATTCATTATGTATGCATTTATTTATGTACTGTTTACAAATATTGACTAAAATAAGACTGTCCAAATCATTCTGCTAATCATAAGAATCTGTGATAGTAAAAAATGTTGATAATATAAATTCTGTCCTCCAAGACCTAACAGTATAGCAGAGATGATACTTAAGTGGATCACACAAATGCTTTTCTAAAGGTTCGGTAAGCACAGAAGGAAAAACACAGAATGCAGATTTGGGACTAACCTAACGAGAGTTCCTAGTTTGTAAACTTGCATCTACTGAAAATATACCAGACTGTGACAGTAAGATTTTAAGAATGTTTTGAGTAGCTCTCCTTTTTATAATAGAAGGTGTTAAGTTTATACGGTAGGGTTTAGGTGGCAAAGTGAATTATGAAGAGATCAATTCACTGAATTTTCATGACAGAATACATTTGGGAAAATTTAAAATGAATACTTTGGAGAGCAATATTTAACATGATTCTAAGTCATTACATAAACACTTGGGAGATCTGAATTAAAATATTTGAATAACAAATTCATTGAAAAAATGTTGAACATTTAGCAAACCTCAGTGATTTATCGTGTATTTGAACTAAGATGTAACTTAATCAAAACACTGTATTTTACATTTAAATCTGTTACCAATAAGGCCCACATAACAAAATGCATTAAAAGATAAAATAAAAGGAACGTATCCAATTCTATCTAGAAAAATTGCTTTCTCAAAAACTCCAATCTGGTACCTTTATATAACATTAACACACCAAATATCATTTTAATTCAATAAATTACAAATGAATATCCAGAATGGATATGATAAAGTATACCCTTGAGCTCAAACTATCATTCTGTCCAGGTGTCAGGCTGAATATAAACTTTTAAAGCCAGACTTAGAAATTGACACTAATTTCCTTCAATGCCAAATTACATTGGCCTTAAGAATTTTCAATGACTGAATAAACACATATTGTATCATTTTCTTATATTACAAACAAATTATTCCTTCTAGGGACAAAGTCTATTTATTATTGATTTAGTGCGTGCCTATATTAAATAAAAATTCTTTTTACTCAGCTCTTCATGTACAATGAGATTTCCTACTCAAATATCACTTGCAATGAGATTTCCTAGTTAAACCAGCTAATTTTACAGATGAACGAACTCTTCTAGTTGGGCTAAATGATTCAACCTAATAGAGGTCAATTTAGTTCTAGAACCCAAAGTGTCCTACACCAGGAAAGTCCTTCTGTCTCTGAACAAGAGTTTGTGAATTAACAGTTACAGAAAATTTTTAACCCATATTATGTATGCATATTGTACTAAAAGTAAATCCAATGTAAATGAATGTGAATCTGTTTAGTATTTCTGATTTTCCAAGGTTTCTACTACTTCTGATGTTCGTATAGCAGGTCCAAAATATGATGTGGATATCAACCTAAATAATAGACAAAGAAAAGCTCTCTAAAAGAAAATGATATTTATTTAGAAGTGACCATTACAATGTGAATATGCATGCCATAGTAAACTGTATACATACTGAGGGAGGAAAGGGAAGTCAAAGGTTTTTAAAGAAAAAAATAATAATGAGGATTTACATAATTGTTTTGAGGTGATTATCCTTGGCTACAAAGATCCATAACAAGGGTGGCACCAGTCCAAGTTTAGAAAGGCAGTTGCTGAGCAGATGTCCTCACAGAAGTATATTTTTGTGTATAAAGTTTTGATTGCCCTGGTACAAGGTTGTGGTTTTTACAGTCTTTCGTGATAATTGTTTTTATCAGGTGTTCGTCTATGAGAACCTTATCTTATAGCCTTCCCTGGTTCCACTCGTCTTTTTTTTAACACAAGTGACCATTTTAATTCTTATAACTTTCACATGTCTTTTTGTTTTGGTTTGTTTGTTTTGGTAATTTTTCTTTTCTCTGACCAGTTATCCGGTAATGAGTCTTTGATTGTCCCTTGGTGTGGGGATGGATCTTTCCCAGGTTGTTGATTTGTTCCATATTGGAGGGCATAATTGGAAAATAAGAGTCACTGGCACTTTTAGCCACCTTTGAGTAATAAGAGACCTTTGGAGGAAGTGTTTCTCAGGTTAGGGCTAGGTCTACCTGTAGTCCATTGTTAAGTTTCATTTTGTCTGTTCCATAGCAGCTGTCATTTTAAGGTTCCGGGTGAGCACTATTCTGTTAGGAGTTGTACTTCTGCAGAAATTTGCAAGTAACATACAAAATTAAAACACACACACACACACACACACACACACAGTAAAATTAATACTAATAAGATCATCTCAGTTTACCTGATAGTTTTGAGCCATGAACCTAGGCTTTAAAACAACCAATTTAATATATCAAATGACCATGAGAAATTAGGTGAGACCTATTGTCATGATGTGGCCTGTTTTCTTATTTGTGGATATGGGTCGCACTTTCCCAGAGGAATTTATTCTGGTACATTATGTAGTATTAGCAATAGCACAGACATTTTCTTATTTAACTAATAGATAATATGCAGCAATTTTATCATCTAGTATCCCATGACTGGGTTGAATTAAAGCAGAGAGAGAGCAATAGTTGTATTAGGGATGTTGCCAAAATTACTCATTAGGTGGAATAACGAATCTCTCAGGTAAGATGCTACGAAGTTACCAGTGGAAGCAATTCGTTTTAAAATTTCACTTATTCCATTATCTTGCCAAGTAAAAAAATGTAGGCAGGAAGATAGATAAGAATCTCATCATAACATGGAGGCTTACTCTGCCATCTTGGGAAAAGCTGTCTACAGTGTGAAGCCATCAACTTCTGATTTTGGTTTGCATTTTGAATATATCTGGTTATGACATCAGGCAGTTCAGTGAGCACTCTGTATGGTACATGTATCAGGCGCAAGACTTACTTATTAAAATTCATTCAGCTTATAGGGCGTTAGCACCAAGGTAGCTTCTATTTTTAGTAATTTCATAGAATAAAGTTAGATTGCAGCAACCTAGAAGAATTCAGGATCTAGTCTACTCTACAGATAGATAATAAAACTTTGAAAACAGTGCACAGAGCTACAGTCTAATAGCAGATACATTATAGCTTTTCTTTAGAAACAAAACTTTTCTCTCCATAGATATCTCAATTTCTACCAATGATAATATGAGCAAAAGAAACTTGTTTGTAAAATAATGATAATATGAGCAAAAGAAACTTGTTTGTAAAATAAGTTTAGTTTCATCAGTTTTGGTCAGATTATTTACATAAGTGCAGCAAGATAGGTATTAAATCTAAAATTTAAGATATTCTTGGGACTAGGATATCAAATAAATGTAGACTTTAGATTTTGCCTGCAGTACTTATAAACAATTTAAATTATGACATTTCAGTCAAAACCTTGGTAATATGACCAGTGTGTTCAACTACATCCTGTACTAAAGAGAGCAGATTCTTATGGAACTTACGCAAAAACTGATATTGCCATAGAAATAAGAATACTCATGAATATATTCTGAATGTTGTAAAGATCAAGTAGGGAGAAGTAAATGTTATCACTTTTGTTTAAAAAAGTAAACTTTACCAAATTGATGCAAACTATAGACAGCTTAAGACAAAACGTCATAAATCTGGAAAATAAAACATTTAACTAAGGATCAAAGAATGCAACAAATAAAATTTTAAAAGCAGGACGGGAGCGGTGGTTCGTGCCTGTAATCCCAGCACTTTGGGAGGCCCAGGCAGGCAGATCACGAGGTGGGGAGATCAAAACCATCCTGGCTAACACGGTGAAACCCCGTATCTACTAAAAATACAAAAAATTAGCCAAGCGTAGGGGCGGGCGCCTGCAGTTGCAGCTACTCAGGAGGCTGAGGCAGGAGAATGGCGTGAACATGGGAGGCGGAGCTTGCAGTGAGCCAAGATGTCGCCACTGCACTCAGCCTGGGCGACAGAGGGAGACTCAGGCTCAAAACAAACAAACAAACAAAGTCGTAAGAACATTATATTCAGCAGTTATCCAATCTTGTAGTATTAAAATATTTGCTAAATTTTGATTCACAATTTTATGTACCTATCAGTTTCTTCATTAGAGTTTTGAAAAATTTTACTTCGTCTGTTGGTATGTTCTTAAAGTTATTAGAAACGTGTATTAAACAGTAATTGTTAGAGGCTTTTCTCGGAATCTAATCATAGATGCTTTCAGAGAAAAATTAAGACAGTAAATGTAGATGACAAAATTTTATATCAGCCGTGGTTAAAAATCTGATGGGTTCAAAATTGATGAGAAAATACAGTTATTTTTGGCATAGTAACTCGAATTATGACTGATGGCATATTAGATCTTTAAAAATTTTACACAATTTTTGGAAAATTAATTCAATAATATAATCATAAATATAACTGAGAGATCTGGTATCACTTATCATTTGATAAAGATTCATATATAATTTAACATCTCAAATAAGTATGATTTAGTTCAATAACTCCGTTTTATACTAGTTCCTAGGCTCTGTGAAATGAGTTTGAGATTAAAAAAATGACTTAATTTAGGACTCGATCTTTGGAAGCCTGCAAAATGTCAAAAAGTTGAAAACACTTCTCCAAAATAGAATCACATGGTATGGGGATATAATAGTCATTCACTTAACCAGAGTGAGGAAAGATTTTTAGAACAATAAGGAAAGTTACATATATGTGGGGGGGGAAAAAAAAAAAAAAAAAAAAAAAAACTTTAACCGTTTCACAGCTCATTTTTGTCTAAGTAATCAAAGTAAACCAATAAGACCAACATGAAACACAGGAAATTATCTTGGAAATATTAAAAAATCTTTTGTTTCTCAGGTTAGTTACCAAAATGATAAAGAAAATTTCCTCTCCTGTGATTGGTTCTCCTTATAAGAAGCCTGTTTAGATAATTTGAAAGTTGAACCTAATGAAGAGGCACTTAATTTTAATCAGACACAAAAAGAATGTATGTCTAAAGTTAAAAGTGTACAATTTGCCGTATTTCTTGGGAATGTAAACAAAAAAACTATTACTTTAAGCAGGGGCATAGATGATTCTTAGTAAAAGCAATGAAGATTTTCTGATTACGTGGAACATTTCAAACACCAAAGTAAAAGCCAAGAGTACAAAACCAAGTTAAACTGCAGGAAAATATTGATCTACACTGTAAAGCTGCAGTTCAGACGATGGTGGAAAGCTTAAAGAAACCAATTGCGTATTAAATCAAAACCTCTTGGCAATTTTATATAAGGAAATACCAATAATTCAAGAAAACCTTGTTGTTCTAACATAGGGGACCACAATTTTAATTCTGTATCAGTATGTGTATGTACCTATCTCAAAGTTCAATCTTTAGGAAGACTTAGAAATAATTTCCTTTTAATTATAGCTGGCTTGATCACACACAAATTTCTCCCATAAATTTGTCATTCATTAACATTTCATGATGTACTCACACTTTTCATGATGTGCTTAGACCTTTAATTTGGTCCTATAGTTTCTGGTTTCTGTTTTTTGTTTTTTGTTTTTTTTTTTTTTTTTTTTTAATAACCAGCCAGTTTGCTTTTTGAAAAATTTACTCCATTTTTTAAAATCATTTTGAAAAATTAGGGTCTTATTTCAAATCACCTCACCAAAAATATATGCTAATACTTATAACTTTTTTCACATCTTTCCCTTATCTCTTATGTACTTCTTTTTTCTTTTTATAACTTGTTTTGTTGTTGTTGTTGTTTGTTTGTTTTTAGAGACAGAGTCTGGCTACATTGCCTAAGCTGGTCTTGAACTCCTGGCCTCAAACAATCCTCCTACCTCAGTCTCCCAAAGTGTTGAGAATACAGGTGTGAGCCACTGTGTGTGGTCCTTGTTTCTTTATATATATTTTTTCTATTTCTTTCCTAAAATTACTCTTTGAAACAACTCTAACCACCATCTGGATTTTGGGGAAAAAATTCTCAAAAAAAAAAAACACATTTATACCTTTGTAATAATTTTTTCTTAAAAAACACATCTTACATTTTTGGTAGACTTCGTATAAAAATTTTATATATTAATTAGAATTTTTAACTCTTAGTAACTGTAATTTCTATTGAAAACAAGGGAAGCAAAAAGTTTGAATTGTCTGTCACAAATTAGCATTTTAAAGATAAGCATTTTTTCATCTCTAAAATATTAGAAACATTTTTTATCTATGAGAAAAATTTTATGTGTATTAATAGACCCAAATATATTTTGTCTTCCTATAACATTTAAGAAAGTGAGGATGTACTTTTATTTGTACATTAGTTTATATTTTAGTATTCTACCTTATTTGAAAATGATCTAGAAGTGTAATGAATATGTTACTTAATATAATAAAATACAATTTTAAGAATTCAAATTATATAAAATGTTTATGAATAAATGTTTTCCCATTTTCATTCACCAAACATATATATTGTTAACAACTATAACTATATTACTTGTTAAAGCTGAGATATGAGACAAAGCTAGTCATCATTCTAAGTTATTTCTCTGTTAGCTGTTTTTATAGCTTGTGAATATTAGGTATTCAACTCAGTAAATTCTATACAGTTGTAGAAATTAGTATTTTGCCAATAACTTGGAAGAAAAAACTGTTTTCATTAAGCCAAAAATATTAAACTAGTCTTTCTCATTAAAGTTACAAAAACAAAGCTTATTCTCTTTTTAGACTGCAGTTGTAGTTGTGTCACCTTAAAATAATTAGAAGAGGTAAATATAATTCTGTGTGAATAGTAATCCCAGGCAAAAACCTATTCTGACAATTCTGAAAATATTTGTATTTTATCAACAAATTTAAAACTAGCTTATTAATGAAAAATTTTCTTAAGTCATGTGAACTAAAGGCATTTTCTTACTCACTATATATTTTCACATTTTATATGAGCACTCACTTGTCTAAGCCAATCTGAATAGAATAGAATTTCTTAAGGTGTTTCTGGATGATTATGCCAGATACTAACATGTAGACACAACACACAATGTAATACATGTATATATGCATAAACACACACAAACACATACACACGTATACACACACACATATGCTCTCACACACACACAAAGATCTTATACCTTTCATTTTAGAACTTAGTAAAGTGGCAGTAAAACATACAGCTAAAAGTTTACCAATTGATAAAAGAAGAGTTTGATCCAAATTTCATTTCTGAACAAATTTTAATTTTGGTTTTAATTTTTATTGGAAATTGACAATTCATAATTGTCTGTATATATTTATGTACAAGAGGCTGTATGTATTTATGGAGTATAAAGTGATGCTATGATTTATGAATATAATGTAGAAGAATTGGCACATCACCTCAAATACCTCACATGTTTTATGGTGAGAACATTTTCAATTTAATTAGCAATTTTGAAATATGCTGTATCAACTGTATTAATCATGCTCTGCAATATATCTAAAAAGGAGAATAAAACATATTCCTCCTGTCTAAGATTTTGTACCCTCTAACCATTTTCCCACTCCCAGAGTCTGTAATTAAGCTTTTCAATCTTGGTTTCTCTTTTCTTAAGGTAAGCATTTATTTCTATAAAGTTAATTCTTAGAACTTTTTCTGCTTTTTATACCCTTTGATGTGTTGTATTTCTATTTTCCTTTGTTTCAATATATTATTTAATCATATTATTGATTTCTTTCTTGATCAATTAGTTTTTCAGGAGTGCATTGCTTATTTTCCACATATTTGTGAATTTTCCAATTTCTCTTCTGTTATCTATGGCTAGTTTTATACAATTATTAATGAAAAAACACTGAATATGATTTTAATATTTTTAAGTATGTTGAGACTTGTTTTTGTTTTTCCTAACACACAGTCTATCCTGGAGAATGTCCTGTGTGTGCTTGAAAACAATGTGTAATGTGCTGCTGGTGGATGGAGTAGTCTGTATGTGTTTGTTAGGTCTATTTGGTCTATAGAGTTATTCATTTCTACAGATTTCTTATTGACGGTTTCTCTAGAAGATTTATCCTTTGTTTAATATGGGATATAAAAGTCTTCTATTATTAATGTATTGCTGACTGTTTATCTTTTCAGTTTTGATTTATCCTTTCAGTTCACTTTATATATTCAGGTGCTTTAATTTTGGCGACATAATTATCTATCTATCTAGTATCTATCATCTATCTATCTATCTATCTATAGACGTATGCCTCATGGTAACAAATAAGTATGTTACAAAATTATATATAGACAGATATGTCTATCTCTATATATCTGTATCTATATATATCTATGTAGATAGTTTTGGTGGCATAGAAATATAGATATCTATCCATCTATATCTCTATATGGCTATATCTAGATAGATGATTGATAGATAGATAGATAGATAGATAGATAGATAGATAGATAGATAGATA